>NC_053436.1:67017023-67318501 GCF_007990345.1 Gossypium hirsutum | reverse complement strand
GCATCACTAAGAACTCGTAGTGACCGTACCTCGTTCTGAAAGCAGTTTTGGGTATGTCCGAATCTCGAATCCGCAACTGATAATAACCCGATCTCAAATCTATCTTTGAAAACACCGATGCTCCCTTTAATTGATCGAACAGATCATCAATACGCGGTAACGGATACTTATTCTTTATCGTCACTTTATTCAGTTGACGATAGTCAATGCACAACCTCATGGTTCCGTCCTTCTTTTTCACGAACAATACTGGTGCACCCCAAGGTGAGAAACTCGGTCGAGCGAAACCTCTATCCGTCAATTCTTGCAACTGAGCTTTCAACTCTTTTAACTCGGTTAGTGCCATACGATACGGAGTGATTGAAATTGGCGTAGTTCCAGGTACAAGCTCAATACCAAACTCTACCTCCCGAACAGGTGGCAAACCCGGTAACTCTTCAGGAAAAACATCCGGGTATTCACAAACCACCGGCACCGATTCGGGTTTCTTTTCTAACTCCTTGTCATCAAGTACATACGCGAGGTATGCTTCGCACCCTTTCCTTACATATTTCTGGGCCAACATTGCTGATATTACAGCTGGCAACCCCCTTAAGTCCGCAGACTCAACTCAGATTATTTCGTTATTTGCGCACCTCAAATCGATAGTCTTGCTTTTGCAATTCACAACCGCATCATGCGCGGTTAACCAATCCAAACCAAGAATAACATCAAACTCGTCGAACGGCAAAAGCATCAAATCGGCCGAAAAACAGGATTCTCGGATTATTAGAGGGCATCTCTTATACACTTTATCAACAAGTACGCATTGACCCAAAAGGTTTGATACTCGAATTACGAGCTCAGTAGACTCAACAGGTAGAGTCTTACTGGTTGCTAAGGTTTCGCATACATATGAATGAGTAGAACCAGGGTCAATCAATGCAATCACATTAGTATCAAAGAGAGTGAAGGTACCAGTGATGACGTCGGGGGAGGATGCCTCCTCTCGTGCGCGAATGGCATATGCTCTAGCAGGAGTACGGTTCTCGGCGCGATCGGCCGTATCAGAGGCCCCCCTCTGACTACCACCCCTGCCTCCTAAAATTCTCGGTGGTCTACCTCTAGATGTCACTCCACTAGGTCTTACACCTTGAATCTTATTCTTCTCATCCAGCTCCGTGCAATCCCTAATGAAGTGGTCCTTCGAACCGCATCCATAACAGACCCTGCTAGTAGACTTGCCCCAACATTCACCTAGGTGTCGTCTTCCACATTGGGGACATTCAGGTTTCTCATGACGATTATTGCCCACACTAGCTACCGAAGTAGCTCGGGAGCCCATCGATGGTCTTGCCCTGATGGAAATTCCCGCAGTCGCCCTCGACTTATTAATGTCCTCCCTGAACTTCTTTACAGCTGAGAACGGAGCTTTACCCGTCGATCTTTTACGATAATCTCTAGCTTCAAATTCAGCCTTCCTCTTCTCCTTTCCAAGTTCTTCCGCCTTGCAGGCTCGTTCGACTAGTGTTACGAATTCTTTTATTTCCAAAATACCCATTAGTAGCTTTAAATCTTCATTCAATCCTTCCTCGAACCTTTTGCACATAGCAACCTCATCAGCTACACACTCCCGGGCATACCTACTGAGTCTTACGAATTCATGTTCGTATTCAGATACAGTCATACGGCCTTGCTTGAGTTCCAAGAACTCCTTACGCTTCTGATCAATGAACCGTTGGCTAATAAATTTCTTTCAGAATTCCGTTTGAAAGAAGTCCCAAGTTACTCGCTCGTTCGGGACTATGGAAATCAAGGTCCTCCACCAATAGTAGGCTGAGTCTCGCAACAGAGATACAGCACATTTTAGACATTCGTCAGGTGTGCATGACAATTTATCGAACACCCGAATGGTGTTATCAAGCCAGAACTCGGCCCTTTCGGCATCATCAGTTACTATGGCCTTGAACTCCTCGGCCCCACGCTTCCTAATCAAGTCTACAGGTGGCTTACTCAGCCTCACAGGATCAGCGACCGATGGCATTACAGGCTCTTGGGGTGGATTATTCAAATTTGGGAATTGTTGGACAGCCGGGTTGGTTCGGGCATATTGCGCGACCCACTCATTCATCATGGTAAAGAAGGCTTGTTTAGCCCCCTCACCTTGATTATTCGCAGATGACTGAGGTTCAACAGGCGGCGTCCCTTGTGCAGGAGCAGCCGCTACGCTCTCAACGTCATCCGCTAGGGTTCTTTCTACACCGGGATCCATTTACTAATCAAAACAAAAACATTTCAACCGTCAGAAGTCATCACCCTTTTAAACATTAACATTAAGGCATGTATAGCTAGACTCATACGTGCTATGGTAGTCCTAGAACCGACTAAACCATAGCTCTGATACCAATCAAATGTAACACCCCGAACCCGAAACCGACACCGGAGTCGAACACGAGGTGTTAACTGACTTTAACCCCTTATAAAATTTATTTTCCAGACACTGCCCAATCTGTGTACTAGTCGTTTTAAAAATCATATCTTGAGTTTTGTAACTCGAAAATCAGTTTTGTAATTTTTCCCAGAAACTAGACTCATGTGCCCATCTATGTATTTTTTTCTAGAATTTTTGGTCGGGCCAATTAATACAGTTTATTAGTCAAAGGCTCCCATGTTGCAGGGGTCGACTACACTGACCTTTGCCCATTACGACTTGAATATCTCCCTGCACGGGGCTTCAATACTGATGCCGTTTGTTTCTATGAAAACTAGACTCAGAGAGGAATCTATACATATATGGTACGACCCCTAATTATCTCTGGTTAATTTATAATGAATTTCCAAAGTCGGAGCAGGGAATCCAGAAACCGTTCTGGCCCTGTCCCACAAAAATCTGATTATCTCTTAATATACTGCCCATATGATCTTTTCGTTACTTCCTCATGAAAACAGACTCATCGAGCTTCGATTACATAATTTATTCATCAATTAATTCCACTCCTACTATTTTTAGTGATTTTTCAATCTCATGACACTGCTGCTGCCAGCATCTGTTACGAAAGTAACTAGGTCCATTTCATGCCTACCCTTGATCCAACTCAATCGAACATTCGTGCCATTTTCGCATGGCTTAAAGTTTACATGCCAAAGTTCAAACACAACGTAGTAGCTTATACATGACAAAATGTTCTTCTAAGCCAACTAAGAAGAAAGTACCAAACTTGCTATCCGGTGTGATGACTTCGATGACGACCTGACCCCGCAAAAATAGATGAGTCCAAGCAACCTATAATGGGTGACAAGGAAACACCGAGTGAGTTTATAACTCAGTAAGTCATAAGCAATGTACTACCATCCATCAATAACATTATCACAAGAGGAAACAAAATGGAACGCGACAATTTACTCCATCCATACCGAACCATACCATAGTTCCTCCCACCTATCGATTCAATTTCATATCAATTCATGCATTCACATTCCATATACTCATCAATAGGACATTGAAGCATTTTCATAAATCAATTTATTTTCGTTACAATCAAACGACTAAACGGCCTTTCACCCATCCTACGATAAATTTTATGTACGTGACTTCAAGTATATTTGTCACATAGGTTCAAACTTACCGGGCTCAACACCAAGTATAAGCATAGCACCTATTAGCCATGTACTCAGGACACTTACCCGATCCGCTGTCCGCGATCGACTCAATGGTGTCGCACACATAGTGTCCATAATGATTCACGAATGTATATTGAGTCCGCACACTCAGTGCTATATAATCAACTCGCACACTTAGTGCTACGTAATCAAATCGCACACTTAGTGCTACATAGTCAAACTCGCACACTTAGTGCCGCATGGTCAATTCGCACACTTAGTGCATCATATTCGTTTCGCACACTTAGTGTAACATAGTCAAATCGCACACTTAGTGCTGTACAATTTAATCCCGCGCACTTAGCGCCAATCTCATGGTCATAAATGGTTATACCCGCACGTTTAGTGCCGAGATCAACAACTCAGTACATCTTACCTCTTCTCTTTTCATTCAACAATTTCATCATCACATACGTACATGCATATATATATATGTATATTTATTCATTCCATTCAGCATCAATACATAAACATTATGACCATTTGAAATAATACCAACTACATGCTTAACGACTTACCTCGTGTTGGGTAAGACGGTTCCAACTCGGCTACTCGATGACCTTTTCTTTGCCTTTGCTCGATTCACCTCCTTTAACTCCTTGAGCTAAATCAATAATTTAACTAGTTTAACCACTACGATTATCACCAAATAAATCACATTCAACTAACACTACCCATTTACATATACATCAACTATCAAATTCTCACTCCTTAGCTAATGCCGAATGCTTATATAAGCCCTAAGTCATATTTACACATTTATCAACTTTCCAATTCAACTTAATACCAAAAATTAATGTCATTTAAATAGCCAACTCAATTCCATCCTTAATATTTCTTATAACAAAATTTATCAAAATTCAATAAGAAATACATTAAATTCCATGACCGAATTTGTGACAGCCCAAAACTGACCCTAGTCGGGAAGTGGTTTCGGGACTGCTAAACCGAGTCTTATAAATGATTAAAAGTTATATTCTGTGTTTATGATGTGAGTAAATGCATGTGTGAAAGTCTCATGCATTAATTTGATCATCTTTATGTGAATTTTTTTTTATTGGACTTATATGAAACTTTGTTGGAAAGTGAGAGGCTAATTTACAATGGTCTAATAGTACATGCATTGAGAGGAGTGGTTTTGCATGTCAATTTACCCAAGTTAAATAGGGTGGCCGGCCATGTTATGGATTAAATAATATTATAACTATTTTATGCTAATAGTTTATGTTACAAAATGAAATAATGAATAAGGTTAATAAAATACAAGTTAGTGGGAGGAGAAACCAAAGTTAGCCTATGTTTTCTCCTCCATTGCCGTAACTAGAGAAAGAAGAGGAAGAAAAGCCTTTGGGGAAGAAAATTCGGCTAAGGTGGATACCTAAAGTAAGGTAAGTTCAATGTCATTCTTGGAAAACTTATGCACCATTTGGATGATTAGTTTAACTTCTACCTATTTTATGGTTTGAAGATAGGTTTTGTATGAGTTAAGTTTCGGTTAAGGTGGATTGATTAATTGGGTTTTATAAGGAAATTATGCCATAGCCGAATGTGTCTTGAAGAAGATGTTATATGTGCTTATTATATGTATATGTATATTCGGCTAATGAGTTTGAATTGAAGTTTCGATAGGTTGTGGGTTGAGTGGCCGAGTGAACTATAGGCTTTGCAAGGATGGAACAATGGGAGAGTGACTAGAATGGGGTAAAGATTTTTGGATGAGTGGCTTAGAGGAGCCTAGTACATTCGGTCAAAGATTGAGCCTATTTAGAATGTAAATTTCTTCCTCTATGATTAGGTTCCTTGCATGTTAATTGGTTCTTGTTAGGACCAAAGGATCGATCAATAGGCATTAAAAGGCTAAATGTGTGAATTTAAGGTATAAGAACCTATAGGTAATTACCTAGGTAATGTTGGAAATTAATGTAGTGTATTCGGCCATGTAGAGTATATCCTAGAGATATTATGTTTAATTCTCTATAATCGGCTAAATGAGTGATAATGGGTTATAATGTTGAATGGAATTATATGTATAAGTGGTTAGTAAAGTGATTAAACTACCGAATTTAATTAGTAAATGTGTTCTAAGCTTGATGAATTTTGAGATGCGATTGGGAGTAAATTTGTCATGAGCATACTTTGTTAATAATAAATATGATAAATGTATATATATATAGCTGAATGTGATATGTGTGAATTATATGTTAAATCAAGACTTGGTAAGCTAGCTATTAAGGTGAAATGCTAATGTTAGTATTTGATTTGGTGATAATCTGTTTGGGGACAGCAGCAGTAAGGTGATTTTGGAAAATCGCCATAAATTATAGGAGTTGAATTAGAAGCTGAGTGAATTATGTCATTAAAGCTTGAAGAGTCTATTTTCTTACAAAAGAAACTATAAAAACAAAAGAGTTACCGATCTTGAGATATTTGAAGCATTGTGGGGCTGAGTCATAATGACTGCTGGATTCCCTGTTCTGTTTTTAGAAAATCATTATAAATTGTACAAAAATGATTATAAGATAAAATTTATATGCTTAGACTCCTTAATGAGTCTAGTTTCTAATGAGATCAAATACAACACATTTTGAATTCTGTAAAGTGAGAAATTGGATTCGTAGTGAAGAGTGGTCAGAATAGTCAAACAGTGAACAGGGGAAACTTTAAGAAAAATCTGGTATTGATTGGCCAAGCCTAAAATTCTGAAAATTTTATGGATGGAAGATATACGAGTCTATATTCAGGGAAAATTAACGGCAAGTGATTTGGAGTTTAGTAGCTCCAGTTATAAGTAATTTAGTAACTACTGCTCAGGAAAACAGCTCGTAGTGAATATGTGATTTTGTTGTAAACATTAATGAAAGTTTGCCGATGAATTATTTATTGATTAATATAAAGCTTGCTATAATCTATGTGTGTGAAAGTCGGATCAATATATATAATATTATTCTGAAAGTAATACTTGAATAGTCGATTAATGACTATTTTAAATTTTGTTGAACTTAAGCTCAAGAGCAAAGGGGAACTAGATCCGATAAAGGGAAGGAAAAAGTAATTGAATAGCCGTTGAAGTCGTTCGACGACATTTGAGGTAAGTCTTCGAGTAATGACCCTACTTGAATTATATTGAAATGAATAGTCATACTATGACGGATAGTCGAATGTGCTTAGAGACTATGTTATAAAGCCAATTGAAATTATGCTCTTTGTGTGCGGCTACTGAGCCGAAATTTGAAAGGTTTAATAAATGTTTTGTGTTTGAGCCTTAGTAACGAAGAAATGATATGGATGTGTTATGATTATTGACATATGTGTGCATGAACATTGGAATATATCCGGGTTATGACCCGAAGGCAATTATGCGAGTTGATATATCCGGGCTAAGACCCGAAGGCAATTATGCGAGTTGATATATCCGGGTTATGACCCGAAGGCAATTATGCGAGTTGACATATCCGGGCTAAGACCCGAAGGCAATTATGCGAGTTGATATATCCGGGCTATGACCCGAAGGCAATTATGCGGGATGATATATCCGGGCTAAGACCCGAAGGCAATTATGCGAGTTCATATGTCCGGGTTAAGACCCGAAGGCAAATATGTTTGCGGCTGTATTCGGTTAAATACCGAAGAAACTTGGGTTTGAATGTGAGCGTTTTGTGCTGTAACTAATTTAATAAATATGCTCGACCAACCCGAACGATACGGTATGTTTGCATGTGCATTGGAAAAGTCGATTCATTTTAAATAGTATTCGTGTGATCGGCTAACGAATTTTTCGGCTTTTAGAAAGGTTGATACCTTGTGTATATATGTTGATGAAGTATGATTATGAAAATGTGTGTTATTAAAGTGACTTAGTTAGCTATGTGAATGTAATACTGTAGTTAAAGCCGATTTCATTACTTGAGACTTACTAAGCTTAAAATGCTTACCCGGTTGCTTTGGCTCTCTGTTTTATAGATTTTGTTCGTTAGCTATCGGATTCGGGATCAGCGAAGTCGAAGTCATCTACACTATCAAGCTCTTTTGGTACTCTTTTAGTTGAACTCTGGATATGGCATGTATAGGACTACCCCCTGTTGTTTAAGTTCTTTTGTGATGTATGTGTGTAAAGCCATGCGAAAATGGCTTGTAGATGTGGAGTATGGCATTAGACCATTTGTGTTTATGTATGTATATATATGGTTTCACGATGTGACTATGGATTGAAATGGAAGTGTTGGGCTAATGATCAGCCATTGGAATGGCTAAATATGATCACATGTGGACCTATGTATGGCAAAACCCTAGTTGGTCCATGGTAACCACAAAATAGGTAAAGTTTATCTTGAAAACAGATTTTGACAGCAACAGTGGTGTAGAATTGAAAAATCACATAAATTCGTAGAAGTGGAATTAAATAGTGAATAAATTATGTAATCGAACCTTGATGAATCTACTTTCATATGGAAGTAACGAAACAATTATAGGAACAGTACAGGAAGAGATATTCGGGTTCTTGTGGAACAGGGCCAGAACAGTTTCTGGATTCACTGTTTCACCTTTGGAAATTCACTATAAATTGACCAGAGATAATTAGGGGTCATACCATATATGTATGGATTCCTCTCTGAGTCTAGTTTCCATAGAAACAAACGGCATTAGTATTGAAGCCCTGTGCAGAGAGATATCCCAGTCGTAATGGGAAAAGGTCAGTGTAGTCGACCCCTGTAACATGAGAGACTTTGACTAATAAACTGTACTAATTGGCCCGACCAAAAATTTAGAAAAAAATATATAGGTGGGAACATGAGTCTAGTTTCATGGAAAAATCACAAAACTGATTTTCGAGTTGTGAAACTCAAGATATGATTTTTGAAGCGACTAGTACTCAGACTGGGCAGTGTCTGAAAAAAAAAATTTTTAAAGTCTGTCAACACCTCGTATTCGACTCCGGTGACGGTCTCGGGTTTGGGGTGTTACAATTTAGTGGTATCAGAGCTACGGTTTAGTCGATTCTAGGACTACCGTAATGTGTTGGGGTCTAGCTATACATGCCATTTTATGTGATTAATTGATAGTGTGGTGATTTCTGACATTTGCAAATGTGTTTATTTATAGTAATGGATCCCGATCCCAACCGAGC
The DNA here is from genome assembly GCF_007990345.1 of Gossypium hirsutum. Taxonomy (NCBI): domain Eukaryota; kingdom Viridiplantae; phylum Streptophyta; class Magnoliopsida; order Malvales; family Malvaceae; genus Gossypium; species Gossypium hirsutum. Next base: position 67,309,737 of record NC_053436.1, on the reverse strand, counting down.
GGTAGCTGATGATCTTGAGAGTGTAGCGCCTGCTCCCGCACAAGGGACAGCGCCGGTGGACTCTCAACCTAATGCGAGTAACCCGAACGATGAAGCTAGACAAGCTTTCTATAGCGTGATGAATGATTGGTTCAACCAATACATTCGAACTAATACGGCTGTTCCACAACCTCCATTCCCGACAAACACCACCCCCGCACCTACAATACCTCCGGTAACTGACCAAATAAGGTCAAATAAGCCCCCAGTTGACCGAATCCGAAAACATGGGGCTACTGAATTTAAAGCTACGGATAGCGACGATGCCGAGCAAGCTGAATTTTGGTTGGACAACACTATCCGGGTACTCGATGAGCTATCTTGTACACCCGATGAATGTCTAAAGTGTGCTATCTCCTTGCTACGTGATTCTGCCTACTATTGGTGGAGTACTCTGACTTCTGTCATGCCCCGGGAGCAAGTAACTTGGGAGTTTTTCCAAACTGAGTTTCGGAAAAAGTATATCAGTCAGAGATTTGTTGATCAAAAACGGAAGGAATTTCTTGAGCTTAAGCAAGGTTCTATGTCAGTTACTGATTACGAGCGAAAATTTGTTAGACTTAGTAGATACGCTCGGGAATGTGTTTCGTCCGAGGCTGTTATGTGTAAACGCTTCGAAGATGGACTGAATGAAGATATAAAAATGTTCGTTGGCATTCTTGAGATACGAGAGTTTGTAGTACTTGTCGAGCGAGCTTGTAAAGCCGAAGAGCTTAGAAAGGAAAAACAAAAAGTTGATGTGGGAACCGGGGAGTTTCGTAAAAGATTCTCGGGAAAGTCTCATCAACAGGCATCGAAGAAATTTCGAGATGATGTGGGCCGGTCTAAAAGCACTTCGGGCCTTTTTAGACGAGATCGTGATCGACCCCCTGTGGGTACACGAGGCACTTCAGTCGCCAGTGTTGGGAATGAACGTCGAGGCCGAACGGAATGTCGACATTGCGGTAAATGGCATTTGGGGAGCTGTAGATTCCATGACCGCTCCTGTTACAAGTGCGGATCAGTGGACCACTTCATTAAAGATTGCCCGAGGCTGTCTGAACAGAATGTAAATCAGAGTGGGAGACCGGGTGCTACCACTGCTCGAGGTAGACCATCTAGAAATATGGGCAATGCTAGTGGTGGTCAGAGAGGATCTAGAGATGCTACGACCAGATCCGAGGCTCGTGCACCTGCTAGAGCATATGCTATACGTGCCCGCGAGGATGCTTCTTCGCCTGATGTTATTACCGGTACTTTTACTCTCTTTGATACTAATGTAATTGCTTTGATTGACCCCGGTTCTACTCATTCTTACATATGTGAAACCTTAGCATCCAGTAAGACTTTACCTATTGAGTCTACTGAGTTTGTAATTCGGGTGTCAAATCCCTTGGGTCGTTATGTACTTGTCGACAAAGTGTGTAAGAAATGTCCCCTAGCAATTCGAGGTTCCTGTTTTCCAGCGGACTTGATGCTTTTGCCGTTTGATGAATTTGATGTTATCCTTGGGTTGGATTGGTTGACCGTGCATGATGCGATTGTGAATTGCAAGAGCAAGACTATTGATTTGAGGTGCGCAAATAACGAAGTAGTCCGAATTGAGTCCGCGGACTTGGAGGGGATACCAGCTGTAATATCAGCAATGTTGGCACAGAAATATGTGAGAAAAGGGTGCGAAGCATACCTTGCATATGTGCTTGATGACAAAGAATTAGAAAAGAAACCCGAATCTGTGCCGGTGGTTTGTGAATACCCGGATGTTTTTCCGGAAGAATTACCGGGTTTACCACCTGTTCGGGAGGTAGAGTTTGGTATTGAGCTTGTACCTGGGACTACGCCGATTTCGATAGCTCCGTATCGTATGGCACCAACTGAGTTAAAAGAGTTGAAAGCTCAGCTGCAAGAATTGACGGATAGAGGTTTCGCTCGGCCAAGTTTCTCACCTTGGGGTGCACCAGTATTGTTCGTGAAAAAGAAGGACGGAACCATGAGGTTGTGCATTGACTATCGTCAACTGAATAAAGTGACGATAAAGAATAAATACCCACTACCGCGTATCGATGATTTGTTTGATCAACTAAAGGGGGCCTCAGTGTTCTCAAAAATAGATTTGAGATCGGGTTATTATCAGTTGCGGATTCGAGATTCAGACGTACCCAAAACTGCTTTCAGAACGAGGTACGGTCACTACAAATTCTTAGTGATGCCGTTTGGGCTCACTAATGCCCCGGCAGTATTTATGGATTTGATGAATCGGATCTTCAGACCATATTTGGATCGGTTCGTAGTTGTGTTCATTGATGACATCTTGGTCTATTCAAGAGATGAGACCGAACATGCTGAGCACCTGAGACTAGTGTTGCAAATTTTACGGGATAAGCAGTTATATGCTAAGTTCAGTAAGTGTGAGTTCTGGTTAAGAGAGGTTAGCTTCTTGGGTCATGTGGTATCCGCGTCGGGTATTCGAGTTGACCCGAACAAAATTTCAGCCATACTTGACTGGAAACCTCCGAGAAATGTTACTGAAGTTCGGAGCTTTTTGGGGCTCGCCGGTTATTACCGACGATTTGTGAAAGGTTTCTCGATGATAGCCACACCAATGACGAAGCTACTTCAAAAGGATGTTAAGTTCGAGTGGACGGAGAAATGTCAGAAAAGTTTCGACCAACTGAAAACTCATTTGACTGAAGCTCCAATTTTGGTGCAACCCGAATCGGGTAAAGAGTTTGTCATCTATAGTGACGCATCCCTACTTGGGTTGGGTTGCGTATTGATGCAAGAAGGTCGAGTCGTGGCCTATGCGTCGAGACAATTGAAGCCACACGAGAGGAATTATCCGACCCATGATCTCGAACTAGCTGCCATCGTGTTTGCTTTAAAAATATGGCGACATTATCTGTTTGGTGAGAAGTGCCATGTATTTTCGGATCACAAAAGTCTCAAATATTTGATGACTCAACGAGACTTGAATCTGCGACAAAGACGTTGGCTTGAGTTGTTGAAAGATTACGAGCTTGTCATTGATTACCACCCGGGAAAGGCTAACGTGGTTGCGGACGCCTTAAGCCGGAAGTCATTGTTTGTTTTACGAGCGATGAACGTGCATTTGTCTATTCTACCAGACAGTGTGTTAGTAGCTGAATTAAAAGCTAAACCATTATTGACTCACCAAATTCGTGAAGCTCAGAAAGTTGATGATGAATTGGTTGCAAAACGGGCTGAGTGTTTTCCGAACGAGGAATCGGAGTTTCAAATTGATGATGATGATTGTTTGAGGTACAGAAATCGTTTGTGTGTTCCAAGGAATTCGGAACTCATTTCGATGATTCTGAACGAAGCCCATTGTAGCCGAATGTCAGTTCACCCGGGGAGTACGAAAATGTACAACGATTTGAAACGTCAATTTTGGTGGCATGGTATGAAACGGGACATCTCTGACTTTGTTTCGAGATGTTTAATATGTCAACAAGTGAAAGCGGAACATCAAGTGCCTTCGGGATTACTCCAGCCGATCATGATACCCGAGTGGAAATGGGATCGAGTCACAATGGACTTTGTGTCCGGACTGCCTTTGTCAGCAAGTAAGAAGGATGCGATATGGGTTATTGTTGATAGACTGACTAAGTCGGCTCATTTCATCCCCGTGCATACGGATTTTTCATTGGATAAACTAGCTGAATTGTATGTTTCTCAGATTGTGAGATTACACGGGGTACCGATTTCTATTGTGTCGGATAGAGATCCGAGATTCACCTCGCGATTTTGGAAGAAGTTGCAAGAAGCTTTGGGTACCAAGCTGCATTTTAGCACCGCTTTTCATCCACAAACCGATGGTCAATCCGAGCGGATAATTCAGATACTTGAGGATATGTTGAGATGTTGCATCCTCGAGTTCAGTAGTTCATGGGAACGGTACTTACCTTTGATTGAATTCGCTTACAACAATAGTTTTCAATCAAGTATTAAGATGGCACCCTACGAGGCTTTGTACGGTCGTAAATGCCGTACACCATTGTTTTGGACCGAGCTCGGTGAAAGTAAAATTTTCGGAGTTGATTTGATTAAAGATGCTGAACAGAAAGTAAAGGTAATCCGTGAAAGTCTGAAAGTAGCCACGGATCGTCAGAAGTCGTACGCAGATTTGAAACGAAAAGACATCGAGTATCAGGTGGGAGACAGAGTGTTCCTTAAGGTTTCACCTTGGAAAAGGATACTCAGGTTCGGCCGTAAGGGCAAGTTGAGCCCAAGATTCATTGGGCCGTATGAAATATCCGAAAGAATTGGTTCAGTGGCATATAGATTGATTTTACCCCCTGAACTTGAAAGGATTCACAATGTTTTTCATGTTTCGATGCTACGACGTTATAGATCCGATCCGTCACATGTGATTAATCCCTCGGAAGTTGAAATTCAATCTGACTTGAGTTATGAAGAAGAACCGATTCGTATCCTAGCTCGTGAAGTGAAAGAGTTGCGAAACAGAAGGGTTCCGTTAGTTAAGGTGTTATGGCTCAAACACGGGATCGAGGAAGCTACTTGGGAAACTGAGAGCTCGATGAAAGAACGATACCCAAACCTATTCACCGGTAAGATTTTCGGGGACGAAAATTTCTTAAGTGGGGGAGAGTTGTGACAGCCCAAAACTGACCCTAGTCGGGAAGTGGTTTCGGGACTGCTAAACCGAGTCTTATAAATGATTAAAAGTTATATTCTGTGTTTATGATGTGAGTAAATGCATGTGTGAAAGTCTCATGCATTAATTTGATCATCTTTATGTGAATTTTTTTTATTGGACTTATATGAAACTTTGTTGGAAAGTGAGAGGCTAATTTACAATGGTCTAATAGTACATGCATTGAGAGGAGTGGTTTTGCATGTCAATTTACCCAAGTTAAATAGGGTGGCCGGCCATGTTATGGATTAAATAATATTATAACTATTTTATGCTAATAGTTTATGTTACAAAATGAAATAATGAATAAGGTTAATAAAATACAAGTTAGTGGGAGGAGAAACCAAAGTTAGCCTATGTTTTCTCCTCCATTGCCGTAACTAGAGAAAGAAGAGGAAGAAAAGCCTTTGGGGAAGAAAATTCGGCTAAGGTGGATACCTAAAGTAAGGTAAGTTCAATGTCATTCTTGGAAAACTTATGCACCATTTGGATGATTAGTTTAACTTCTACCTATTTTATGGTTTGAAGATAGGTTTTGTATGAGTTAAGTTTCGGTTAAGGTGGATTGATTAATTGGGTTTTATAAGGAAATTATGCCATAGCCGAATGTGTCTTGAAGAAGATGTTATATGTGCTTATTATATGTATATGTATATTCGGCTAATGAGTTTGAATTGAAGTTTCGATAGGTTGTGGGTTGAGTGGCCGAGTGAACTATAGGCTTTGCAAGGATGGAACAATGGGAGAGTGACTAGAATGGGGTAAAGATTTTTGGATGAGTGGCTTAGAGGAGCCTAGTACATTCGGTCAAAGATTGAGCCTATTTAGAATGTAAATTTCTTCCTCTATGATTAGGTTCCTTGCATGTTAATTGGTTCTTGTTAGGACCAAAGGATCGATCAATAGGCATTAAAAGGCTAAATGTGTGAATTTAAGGTATAAGAACCTATAGGTAATTACCTAGGTAATGTTGGAAATTAATGTAGTGTATTCGGCCATGTAGAGTATATCCTAGAGATATTATGTTTAATTCTCTATAATCGGCTAAATGAGTGATAATGGGTTATAATGTTGAATGGAATTATATGTATAAGTGGTTAGTAAAGTGATTAAACTACCGAATTTAATTAGTAAATGTGTTCTAAGCTTGATGAATTTTGAGATGCGATTGGGAGTAAATTTGTCATGAGCATACTTTGTTAATAATAAATATGATAAATGTATATATATATAGCTGAATGTGATATGTGTGAATTATATGTTAAATCAAGACTTGGTAAGCTAGCTATTAAGGTGAAATGCTAATGTTAGTATTTGATTTGGTGATAATCTGTTTGGGGACAGCAGCAGTAAGGTGATTTTGGAAAATCGCCATAAATTATAGGAGTTGAATTAGAAGCTGAGTGAATTATGTCATTAAAGCTTGAAGAGTCTATTTTCTTACAAAAGAAACTATAAAAACAAAAGAGTTACCGATCTTGAGATATTTGAAGCATTGTGGGGCTGAGTCATAATGACTGCTGGATTCCCTGTTCTGTTTTTAGAAAATCATTATAAATTGTACAAAAATGATTATAAGATAAAATTTATATGCTTAGACTCCTTAATGAGTCTAGTTTCTAATGAGATCAAATACAACACATTTTGAATTCTGTAAAGTGAGAAATTGGATTCGTAGTGAAGAGTGGTCAGAATAGTCAAACAGTGAACAGGGGAAACTTTAAGAAAAATCTGGTATTGATTGGCCAAGCCTAAAATTCTGAAAATTTTATGGATGGAATATATACGAGTCTATATTCAGGGAAAATTAACGGCAAGTGATTTGGAGTTTAGTAGCTCCAGTTATAAGTAATTTAGTAACTACTGCTCAGGAAAACAGCTCGTAGTGAATATGTGATTTTGTTGTAAACATTAATGAAAGTTTGCCGATGAATTATTTATTGATTAATATAAAGCTTGCTATAATCTATGTGTGTGAAAGTCGGATCAATATATATAATATTATTCTGAAAGTAATACTTGAATAGTCGATTAATGACTATTTTAAATTTTGTTGAACTTAAGCTCAAGAGCAAAGGGGAACTAGATCCGATAAAGGGAAGGAAAAAGTAATTGAATAGCCGTTGAAGTCGTTCGACGACATTTGAGGTAAGTCTTCGAGTAATGACCCTACTTGAATTATATTGAAATGAATAGTCATACTATGACGGATAGTCGAATGTGCTTAGAGACTATGTTATAAAGCCAATTGAAATTATGCTCTTTGTGTGCGGCTACTGAGCCGAAATTTGAAAGGTTTAATAAATGTTTTGTGTTTGAGCCTTAGTAACGAAGAAATGATATGGATGTGTTATGATTATTGACATATGTGTGCATGAACATTGGAATATATCCGGGTTATGACCCGAAGGCAATTATGCGAGTTGATATATCCGGGCTAAGACCCGAAGGCAATTATGCGAGTTGATATATCCGGGTTATGACCCGAAGGCAATTATGCGAGTTGACATATCCGGGCTAAGACCCGAAGGCAATTATGCGAGTTGATATATCCGGGCTATGACCCGAAGGCAATTATGCGGGATGATATATCCGGGCTAAGACCCGAAGGCAATTATGCGAGTTCATATGTCCGGGTTAAGACCCGAAGGCAAATATGTTTGCGGCTGTATTCGGTTAAATACCGAAGAAACTTGGGTTTGAATGTGAGCGTTTTGTGCTGTAACTAATTTAATAAATATGCTCGACCAACCCGAACGATACGGTATGTTTGCATGTGCATTGGAAAAGTCGATTCATTTTAAATAGTATTCGTGTGATCGGCTAACGAATTTTTCGGCTTTTAGAAAGGTTGATACCTTGTGTATATATGTTGATGAAGTATGATTATGAAAATGTGTGTTATTAAAGTGACTTAGTTAGCTATGTGAATGTAATACTGTAGTTAAAGCCGATTTCATTACTTGAGACTTACTAAGCTTAAAATGCTTACCCGGTTGCTTTGGCTCTCTGTTTTATAGATTTTGTTCGTTAGCTATCGGATTCGGGATCAGCGAAGTCGAAGTCATCTACACTATCAAGCTCTTTTGGTACTCTTTTAGTTGAACTCTGGATATGGCATGTATAGGACTACCCCCTGTTGTTTAAGTTCTTTTGTGATGTATGTGTGTAAAGCCATGCGAAAATGGCTTGTAGATGTGGAGTATGGCATTAGACCATTTGTGTTTATGTATGTATATATATGGTTTCACGATGTGACTATGGATTGAAATGGAAGTGTTGGGCTAATGATCAGCCATTGGAATGGCTAAATATGATCACATGTGGACCTATGTATGGCAAAACCCTAGTTGGTCCATGGTAACCACAAAATAGGTAAAGTTTATCTTGAAAACAGATTTTGACAGCAACAGTGGTGTAGAATTGAAAAATCACATAAATTCGTAGGAGTGGAATTAAATAGTGAATAAATTATGTAATCGAACCTTGATGAATCTACTTTCATATGGAAGTAACGAAACAATTATAGGAACAGTACAGGAAGAGATATTCGGGTTCTTGTGGAACAGGGCCAGAACAGTTTCTGGATTCACTGTTCCGCCTTTGGAAATTCACTATAAATTGACCAGAGATAATTAGGGGTCATACCATATATGTATGGATTCCTCTCTGAGTCTAGTTTCCATAGAAACAAACGGCATTAGTATTGAAGCCCTGTGCAGAGAGATATCCCAGTCGTAATGGGAAAAGGTCAGTGTAGTCGACCCCTGTAACATGAGAGACTTTGACTAATAAACTGTACTAATTGGCCCGACCAAAAATTTTAGAAAAAAATATATAGGTGGGGACATGAGTCTAGTTTCAGGGAAAAATCACAAAACTGATTTTCGAGTTGTGAAACTCAAGATATGATTTTTGAAGCGACTAGTACTCAGACTGGGCAGTGTCTGAAAAAAAAAATTTTTTAAAGTCTGTCAACACCTCGTATTCGACTCCGGTGACGGTCTCGGGTTTGGGGTGTTACAGAATTTGCATTTCACCATAATAGCCACTTGCCCTAAAACAATTAAGCCACAATCATTTACTTTACCTAGCTTAGACTTAGATTAATAATTATCTAAATTATTTACACATTCAACACAAACTCTTCTTTAATTAAGCACATATTCGGCAAGGAAAAATGGTAATTTAGCAAACCTTAGTTTAACATATAATTTGTTTATAACACATTTTAAGCCTTCTTTTCATGCCGTCAACTCAAAACACATACATTACTCAAATATAACCAAGTTCATATTCGGCAATAGCATCCAACATGATAGCCGATTCTTTCTACTTAGCATCTAATGCATACATATGATCATTTGTTTGGCTCAAACGCCCATCCACTATGATTCGTCCAAATTAATATGAAACAACAGCCATATTCTTTATCGACTACTATGGCCGAAAGCTTTATTCATTCCCAAAATCAAATTTTAACATAAACTTTTTACCTTAGTTTAAGCCTAGGATGACCGAGTGGTGTTTCTCCCCTATTCTTCCTTCACATTCGGCTTAGAAGAAACAAAGATGAACACTTAGTTTTCTTCACCCATCCCCCCCTTCTCAAGCTTCAAGTGACCGAATGTTTTTGCCCCAATTCTTTCTTTCAATCCGGCCAAGAAGAACCAAAAAAAACACAACTTGTTTTTCTTTCTTCCTTAGAACATTCGGCCAAGGGGAAATGAAGAAAGATGGACACTTTTTTTTGTTTTTCCTTCTTACTTTCACGGCAATGGGGAGGGGAAGAAACAATTACACACATCCTTTCCTTTTTCCATTTCTTTATTTCCCCATACTTCTTATTATATTTTATCCTACATACCTCACTAGGCCAACATGTTCCCAACATGTTTCCACCCATAGCATGGCCGGCCACTACTTATTAGGAGGGGAATTTGACATGCAAGTCCCCCCCCTTTTTCCCACATGCACTAATAGGTCCTTACGCATTGACCTATCACATTTTAAAATTTTCTCATATAAGTCCTATTGACTTAATTCACATGCAATCGACTAAATCGAAGCTTGAAATTTTCACACATTCATAGTTACATATTCTAGACAATAAATATCACATTCAAACATTTCGGTGACTCGGTTTAACGGTCCCGAAACCACTTCCCGACTAGGGTCAATTTTGGGCTGTCACATAGGCCTTATCACATATATACACTTTCACATTCATCACATTGGCTATTAGGCCTTATCACATATATATACTCTCACATTCATCACATCGGCCATTAGGCCTTATCACATATATGCACTTTCACATTCATCACATCGGCTATTAGGCCTTATCACATATATACACTTTCACATTCATCACATCGGCCATTAGGCCTTATCACATATATATACACTTTCACATTCATCACATCGGCCATTAGGCCTTATCACATATATACACTTTCACATTCATCACATCGGCCATTAGGCCTTATCACATATATATACACTTTCACATTCATCACATCGGCCATTAGGCCTTATCACATATATACACTTTCACATTCATCACATCGGCCATTAGGCCTTATCACATGTATATACACTTTCACATTCATCTCATCGGCCATTAGGCCTTATCACATATATATACATGTTCACATCCATCACATAGAATCCTAAATCAAAATATAGATTTTCATGTATTCACATCACAATTATCCAATATACTTCACATATCACATATACTTTCACGTATACACACTGTCTTGGCTGAATCTACATCTATCATTTTCCAATATCACAATTTAGAATTCACGTATGGGTTTAATCAATAGCTTATGAGCAACTAAAACAAGTTTATCAAGGTTTACAACACAATCTCAAATTCAGCACAAGCTGTTTTTCCTGAGCAATAGTCACTAAATTATTTATAACTGGAGCTACAAAACTCCAAATCACTTTCCGTTAATTTTTCCTGATTATAGACTCGTATATCTTCCATCCATAAAATTTCCAGAATTTTAGGTTTGGCCAATCAATACCAGATTTTTCTTAAAGTTTCCCCTGTTTCACTGTTTGACTAATCTGACCACTCTTCACTACGAATCAAATTTCTCATTTTACAGAATTCAAAATGTGTTGTATTTGATTTCATTTGAAACTAGACTCATTAAGGAGTCTAAGATATAAATTTTATCTTATAACCATTTTTGTACAATTTATAATGATTTTCTAAAAACAGAACAAAGGATTACAGTGTCATTCTGCGCTGTCTCACACAACTTTAAATATCTCATTATCGGAAATTCCTTTGCTTACACGGTTTCTTTTATAAGAAACTAGACTCATTAAGATTTAATTTCATGTCTCATTCAGCCTCTAATTCAAATCCATAAATTTATGGTGATTTTCTAAAGTCACGTTACTGCTGCTGTCCTAAGCAGACTATTTCAAATTACCCTTAAATTCCCAAGCTCAAACACTTAAGAACTTACCATTTGAGCTTAGAACATATCATGGCCACATCGTATCTTATTAAATCAACTCATCATGTCCGATTATAATTGAATTTACTCAACGTTTAATCACTTAAAACTTACCTCGGATGTTGTCGAACGATTCCGATGGCTATTCGACCACTTTTTCCTTCCCTTTATCGGATTTAGTTCCCCTTTGCTCTTGAGCTTAATTTAACAAATAAATTGATTTAATCATTTGAGCATCGAAAAGAGGAACTCAAGATACTTAGCCCATATATATATATACATTAGACATTTAAGTCACATACATATGAAATCATGAATCAACTCAACATATTAACCCACACTTCCTTTTAGCCGATTGTCTAAGCCAAGATAAAAGCATTAATATGCTTGCCTCTAACCGAATACATGCAAAACCAATCTTCTTCCTATGGCCGAATATGCATGTCTATGTTGAGGCCGATTATATGCTTAATACTTCCTACAAGTATGGTTACTTGTATTGATTATATATCATCTTGTTTCAAGTTCAAAACTCGGCTAATACGCATATATACACTAGTAATCAAATACTAACATTTTGCACTTCACCTTACTACCATTTCACATCTATTTTCTACCATGGCCGAATGCATCAAGACACCATACCATTCAATTTTGGTCATGGGTTACACAAAGAACTTAATGTCTAACTCAAAAATGCCAAAAAGAAAATCCAAGAGTCATCAATCACCATCACATGTATTATTACAAAGCTTTACACTTAGCATGCAAATGACATCAACACAAATCCACCTTAGCCGAAACTTAACTCATCTTCATGCCTCATCACCACAACATCAAACATCAACCAAGAAGACAACACCCATGGCCGAATATCATCTCCATCTCATAGCAAAGATTTAAACCATGGGCTAGGTAGAACTCAAACTAACAACTAAAAACATGCATGAATCTCAAGGACAACATCAAACATACCTTAGTCTAGCAAACCACCATAGCCGATTTTCTCAAGCTCTTCCCTTCCTTTCTTTCCTCTATTCGGCCAAAGATGTTCAAGAATGAACACTTTTTTTTTGTTTTCTTTCTTCAATTCACGGCAATGGGGGGGGAAACATGGATGAGACAATTTTTTTCATCATCGTTTACCTTTCCATTATTATTTTATTACCCATACTCCTTATTTTATTTTATTGTTTCCTCCCATGATGCACCAACACAACATGTCTATGACATGTTTTGCCCATCACCCTTTGTCCATCCTAATGTCATGGCCGGCCACTACATATTAGGGGGGGAAAATTGACATGCAAGTCCTCCCTTTTGATTACATGCACTATTAGGTCCTTGTAGATTAGCCTATCACATTTCAAAAATGTCACCCATAAGTCCTTTTGACTAAATTCACGTGCAATTTACTAAATCGAAGCCTAAAACTTTCACACCTTCATAATCACATATTTTAGACAATAAATATCACATTCAAATAATTTGGTGACTCGGTTTAGCGGTCCTGAAACCGCTTTCCGACTAGGGTCACTTTAGGGGTGTCACAAAAATAATGTCCCAAATCCATGCAATGTTTTGCATGTGGTTGTTTGATTAGTTTAATTAATTCTACAGCTTTTAATTATGTCTTATTTATTATATGCATCTTTAATTAATGTCTTGCATTATTAACCCTCATCTTTTAATTGTGACATGCACTATGTGTTCTGCATTTAATAAAGTCAAGCATTATGTAACTCTCATGTTAATTAAGTTGGCATCATAAATTATGACACGCATTATGTACTCTCATGTTAGTTAAAGTTTGCATCATTAAATTAAGTCATACATTAAGTAACTCATTTGTTCATTTAGTTTGCATCTTAAACCATGCATTTAAGCATCTTAGTTGTTAAATATGTTGAGTTTGTTTATATAAGTATGTTATTTAAATTAGACTATTACTTTTTAACGCATAAATTAAAGTGTGTTTATTTTCATTTTAAATAAGGTGATTTAAGTTGCATGTTCAATTAATTTATGGGCATTAGTGTTATTAAATATGTTGTTTTTATGAGTGTTTTAATTTATTTTTTAATGCTTAATTATCTATTTTTGTAGGTGGCTTTTCATATGACTAAAGAGTCTTCAAGTTGGACAATTTCAAAGCTTTTTAAATAACATTATGGAGGTTGTTTAATAGACCAAATGAGACTCTTCAAGTCTGAACATTTTTAGAGTCTTAAACCTTCATCATGATGCCATTTAAGAGGATGTTGTACAAGCTTTTACAATTTGGCTTCAAGGGAGCTGAAGGGACATCAATTAAACACATTAATGATACATTAAGTATTCATTAAGGAGAATTAGCATGCCTTTTGAACTACATCAGATTCTAATGAAGAGACATGATTCATTGGCTTCCTTACAATAGTTAAAAATGAAATTAGTGCTTGTAATAATACTAGTTAATGTTCGAATAAGAAAAGTCTCACATAGGCATTTGAATAGTCACAAAAGTGCCTATAAATATCCTGAAAATAGAACTTTGGTTAGCTAATGAATGTTGATTGAATATTTCTGAGTTTTGTGTGAGAATTCTATATCTTTGTTCTTGGTTTAACTTATCTGGACTTATCAAGGTTCTTTTTGTGGCATCAAAACCTTTCTTTTTGAACTTATCACTTCCATTCTTTCCTTATTTTCTGAAATGTGATGTTCTAACATACTGTTGGTTCCTATTTTGCTAAATAGCAGGTCACAGTTTACTTCTTCTTCTTCAAAGATTATTGTTATTTCGCTATATAGAAATTGGGTCACGATCATTTATATCGGTAGTTCTTTTCTAAGTGTTTGATTTGTGCAAGTCATCCTCCCGAAACCTTCTTTGATGTTTTTATTCAACCTATTTCCCATTATTTACAATTTCATTTTGAATTCCAACTTGAAACGATACTTAAATTAAACAATCGAGAAATTCAACATCTTGTAATTTAATTCACGAATACGAGTACGCATCACTTTCTGGAGATCTACGACACATTTAAGATCAACGGTGTTGCAATGATGTCATACGCTTATGGTTGTTCCCATTCTCTTTGAGGAACAAGGAAAAACAATGGTTGAATTCATTTTCACGGTGTTCTATCACTACTTGGGCTTAGATGACTGAGAAGTTTTTTGTTGAAGTATGTCCCACTGGCCAAAACAGCTAAGTTGAGGAATGACATCTCTTCTTTTGTTCAATTTGACCTTGAGATGATTTACAATGCATGAGAGAGATTTAAGGATCTATTGAGAAGGTGTCCTCATCATGGACTACCTTTGTGGCTCCAAGTTCAAACTTTTTACAATGGTTTGAATCCTTCGACTAGATAGATAATTGATGCAACAGCTGAAAGAACATTGAATAACAAAACACCTAAGGCATCCCAAGAATTTATTGAGGAGATGATACTGAATAATTATCAGTGACAAGTTACGAGAGTAAGACCTGCCAAGGCAGTCGGAGTTTTTTATATTAATGTAGTCTCTATGTTGGCAAGTCAGGTTGAAGCTCTTGGTAAGAAAATTGATGGTTTGAGTTTATCTAACTAGGTGAATTCGATAATGCAATGTGATGCGGCTAGAGCAAGAATGGTTAATCTGAAATGTTTGCCCTTCAAATCTAACATGAAGCCCTTCAAATCTAACATGAAGCATGAGCAAGTCGACTTTATGGGTATTAATTCTAAACCTCTTAATAACCCTTACAGTAACAATTATAATTTAGGATGGAGGAATCATCCAAATCTTTCTTGGGGTGGTCAAGGAAATCAAAGGTCACAACCCTCTCCGAGTTTTCATCAACCTTATTAGCAAGAAAATAAGTCGAATCTAGAAAAGATGTTGACTAAATTTATTTCAGTGTCAAAAACTAGATTCCAAAACACTAAATGACTTTAAGGAATTAGAAGGAGTCCATTCAATACCTAGAGAATCAAATTAGTCAACTTGCTAAATTGGTTTTGGAGAGAAACAAGGTAATTTTCCTAGTAACATTGAAACCAACCCAAAAGAGCAAGTCCACACAATCACTGTACGAAGCGTGAAAGGGTTAGTCCAGCTTGAAAAGAAGCTGAATCTAGACACTGATGAGAAAAATGATAGAAAAAGCATAAATTGGTGGTTAGAGAATACAAACCACCAATTCTATATCTGGAAAAAGTGAAGAAAGACCCCATTAATGAATAATATGGTAAATTTCTTAAACTTTTGAAAAAATTACATATTAACTTACCTTTTGTTGAAGCCCTTTTGCAAATGCCCAAGTAGACAAAATTTTTAAATGAGCTATTACCAAATAAAAAGAAGTTAGATGAACTGTCCACTGTGGAGCTTAATGAGAAGTTCTCAGTCATTCTCCAAAACAAACTACCCATCAAGCTTAAAGATCTAGGGAGTTTTACTATCCTTGTTTTATTAGTAGTTTAAATATAGAAAAATCTTTGGCTGATTTGGGTACTAGTATGAATTTAATGTCTTATAAAATGTTCAAACAACTTGGTCTCAAGGAACCAAAACCTACTAGAATGAGTATTCAATTAGCTGAAAGATCAATTAAGTATCCTAGGGGTATTATTGAGGATGTACTTGTTAAAGTCAATAAATTCATATTCCCTATTGATTTCGTTATATTGGACATAGATGAGGATGTTGACGTACCCATGATTTTAGGTTGACTGTTTTTAGCCACTACGAGAACTGTTATTGATTAGGGTAATGGTGAGTTAAATTATTTTGGAACAATTTATCTTGAATTTTTATTTATTTATTTTTGCTAATGTATTTTTTTCAAGTACATAATGTCAAGCACACGAGGCAAGAGTAAGGTACCTACTCAGTCCAAGAAACAAAAGGTTACTAGGATTTCATCTTCCTCCTCTCATACCACAATCACTCACCACCGATACCTCACATTCAACCATCCACCCCATGAAGAGAGGTACCAACACTTGAAGGAAAAATCATTAGGTTTGGGTTGGTGTATTGACTAGGAAGCCCTTCAGACAGTAGGTTTATCTGCACATGTTCATACTTTATTAGATGTGACACCATAGGAATAGTTCTTTGCGATTGTAAAGTCGACGTAGCTTATTTTCGAGTTTTTCTCCACTTTTTTCCTATAGACTGTGCTATCGTTAGGGGATGAACCATGAGCGATCTCATTTCGTCTTAAAGGCGTCACTCGGTCTTTGAGTATTGCAGGATTTTGTAGTCCCTCTCGACATATATTTTGTTGACTTCTTGGCTATGCCCGAGTTCTCCATCGTCCTAAGGCACATCCATCGACCAGCCCATCTTTGCTGGTTTGACATATCTAAGGTTGCCACTCTGTACAACCTGAGCCAGTCTAACGCTAGGTGCCTACCTTCAGCCCTATGCTACATTCATGTTATTTTAGCCTGCACTTTGATTGGTCGAAAGGAGAGTATGAGCGTCGTAGGCAATTTAGATTTGTACTTCTTATAGAGTATGCATGAGCAATACCTGATTAATCTAGCCCATTTCGTGGCCCAATTTTATCGGCATTAGAGTGAGCATCTACGGAAAGGACCTATCTGTATGGGTTCATACTTCGAAACCACTGAGAAAATCGGTACACATAGTTTGGTTGGGGACATGACACCACAAGGCTTAAGTATAATGAAACATACGATGATGGTTGCCCGTCGGCCAGGGGCTTTTGGTGATCAGTATGTGTTGCTACCTATCTGACTCAGCAGAATAAGGATGATGAGCATCTGGATGATGACTCCCACCACTACCATGACCCATTCCCAATCCTCCAGCCAGTCACTCTACTATTGTGCCTAAGCATACTATTACACTTAAGTATATCTAATGCCTTCAGCAATAGCAGTCAAAGCGAATCTATCGTATTAAGGCATATTTACAACAAATGCATCAACATTTTCGTATTTCTTCCACTGTTTTATTTATTTTGATTTTTATTTTTATTTTTATTTTCAGTTGTACTTTTATTTTTATTGTTAGTTGTTTTTATTTTCTTTTTGGGACTTATATGTTTTATTTTATTATGCACTTTACTCTTACTATTTTTTCTGTTGTTTTTTCTACTTTTTTATATCTTTTTTCTTATTTATTTTTATCTATCTTCTAATTAGTGTGCTTGGAAATATATACTCTATTTAGAATCTCCTACAATTCCAAATTTCACTATTCCGGCGAATTCATCCAAATTCAGGGTAGCTTTAGTTCTCTCCCTCCCTTATGATATTTTGCTTATTGGTTTATATTTATTTGTATATTAAGGGCAATGTACATCTTAAGTGTGGGGAGGATTTTATATGTTTATTTGATATAGCCCTTGAATTGTTGTTTGTATTTAAGTAATTTGTTCAAATCTATCATTAAAGTTAATTACTGTGGAGTTTTTATTGATTTTATTTGGGTTTAATTTGTACATTTTTATGCCTTGTG
Organism: Gossypium hirsutum; assembly: GCF_007990345.1. Taxonomy (NCBI): domain Eukaryota; kingdom Viridiplantae; phylum Streptophyta; class Magnoliopsida; order Malvales; family Malvaceae; genus Gossypium; species Gossypium hirsutum. Next base: position 67,292,094 of record NC_053436.1, on the reverse strand, counting down.
TTTTTTATATTTTAAGACACGAAAGAGTCAAGCATGATAAGTTATTTTTTCTAAATTATTATTTTAGGTTGTCTCCGTGAACTAAAGCATTATCTTGAAATTTTAAATTTACAAGTTTGACATCAAAAACCATAAATTTTTTTGTTAGCTTTTGAGGCTATAAAGCATTTTTTTTCTTGCTTATTTTATTTTTAGTTATGAGTATGTCAGCCTGATCTATTATTTTATAACTTACTTTGATTATACATGTCGAGACCACATTATTGATTTGATATATTAAAATGATAGAGGCGTTTAGGATTTAACCCTTATAACCTTTAAACAACTTACTTGTTGTATTAACCCTAGTAAACCTAGTTAATCCTAACACTTTTTTTTATTTAAAAATCATTCATGTTAACCCAAAAACCCACATTAATGTTGTAAATTTTCTTTTTATTGACTCTATTTTTGTCGAGATTCGATTTGGTTAGTTGTCTGACTATATTTTATCATTTGCATTGTTGAATTTTACTTTGTTCTTAAAAAAATGAAAGAAAAAAGGAAAAATATGAAGAAAAAAATTTGATTGAGCTTAAATCGTTACTCTCATATTTGGTATAAAAGCTTACATCCACTCTTTATTTCTTGTTAATGTAAATTCTTGTAATTCGGCAACTACTTTTTTTTTGTTTGGTAACTTATCAATTTGACTCTCGATTGTAACCAACTTTTTTTACCTTTTTCATACCCTTAACCTAAGCCCCGTAGCAATCTTGTAAAGTCCTTTTGATTGATGTGTCATCTCATTTTTATAGTAGTGGAGGTTTGGTTTTCAAGTAAGCCTAGTAATAACATTTCTTGCTCAACTATTGAGTGCATATTACTTGAACCTTAAACAGTTTGAGTGCTTTGAGTGAACCTTAGTGAGGGTGTTAATTATTGTTGAATTTGAATTTCAGGTAATTATTGAGATGGGGGAGACAATTATGTTTTTATTCTTTAAAATTCACTCTTTGGATTGCTTGTGTTATTTGGTGTCATTTTTGTTTCAATTTCCAATGCATGATTATTTGTAGATTATCCTAAGACATTTTCGGTGAAAATAATAAATTAAAGGAAGCTAACTTGAACGTGCGTTGAGAATTTTGGTCAAGCATAAGCAAACGCTTAAGTGTGGGCATAGTTGATAAATGCTAAAAGTAACATATTTTAACCTCATTCTTAATGCGTTTTTGAGTGGTTTTTTTATGTTAATTGTGAATTTTATGCTACTAATCCTTTATTCATATTTTAATGCTTAATAGAGCACTTGGTAGCAAAAGGAAAGAAAAATGAGTGAAACTAAAACATCGAAGCAAGCTGCAGGAGCCACATAGGCTTAGACCATTCTATACGGCTTGGCCACACAGTTGTGTGACCCACACATACGTGTGGTAGGCTATGCCGATTTCATATGATTTCACACTGAACAATGGAAAATCACGATTTTTAGGTTTTTCGGGCATTCTAAGAATATATATGAAAAAAATAAGAAGATATGAGTGAGTCGTCATAGAATATTCAAAAAAACAACTCGAAAAACAACATTAAAACCAATTTTGAAGTAGACTTTCGTCAAGATTGGAGATTCTCAGTTGATTTCTTATGAAGCCATAATGAGTTTCTTTATTTGTTTTTTTTTTTCGGTTACACTATGTCTTGGATGTTTTTATTTTCAAGCATGAACTAAATTTCTAAATACTTAGGGAGATGAACCCTATGATGGATTCTGTCATTTGATTTTTATTTTACTCAATAAATACTTAGTTTCTTGTTTTCAATTACGTGTGCATAATTCTTGGTTTGATATTTCTAGATTATTGATCCATGTTTGATGTGCTTAAATTGGAGGTTGAATAGACCCTGTTTAAAACTACATCTTGCATAATTGAGTGGAGTTGCATGCAATCCTAGAAATAGGACAACATAAATCTATCGGATTAGAGTCAAATCTAATAGGGGAATCCACAACACAAGTTAATGCGATAATAGGGGTTTTAATTAGAAAGAAATTTCAATTAATCAACCTAGAGTCAGTTGCTCTTATGCTCGAAAGAGATATTAGCATAATTTAGGGATTTCTACGAATCAAGTTACTAAGTAAATAAATTGTGTGAGTTAGATTGATAATGATAGATGAAATCTGGGTGAATTCTTTCCTGAGTATTGTTTCTCTTCTTAGCTATTAATCGATTATTTTCTTGTTTTTTTTGTCGTGTTTGTTAGTAATTAATTTAGTTAATTTCAGTTTTTAATCAATCACTCAAATTATTAAGTTAAATAATAGAAAGACAATAATTACTAGTACTTTCAGTCTTCGTATGAACAATATATTTGCTCACCATAGCTATACTATTAATTGATAGGTGCACTTACCTTAGTCAAATTTGTAGTTAATTCCGTGGACTTCAAATATACGTTGAAAAAAAATTATTTGAGAAACTATGCCCTTTTTTTTTTAAATTTATCGATCTACGCTATTTTTGGAAAGAGAAAAGAAACCGTGCCCTACAGGATGCATTTTCCTTTCAATAATAACATTTCCAATTATAACTTTTCTAACGACTACAATGGTTCCAAAAACCATAAATTTTTCTATATAAACCCCTCCAAACTTCATTCTTTTCAACTCAATACTCAATCCTCAATCCTCAGTCCTAAATTCTCAATCCTTAATTTTCAATTCTAAATTCTAAATTCTAAATTCTCAATTCTCAATTCTCAATCCTCAATTCTCAATTATTATTTTTAATTCTTTTTCTGAATGTTATTCTCTTCGATTTTATTTTATTCCTTATAATTTGTAAAATGACAAATCAGCTGATTTGTTTGGATGACAAGAATATCTCTAGCGTTCAATTACAAATGGTAAGAAAATATTAATATATATTTTTTTAATTTTAAATAGTACATTACTATGTTGTTAACATTATTATTTTTTTATGTTTATATACTCAACCTGAAGATCAGATTTTGGAGACGTACATAAACAGTTTAAGTGAAAGTGCATTGGATGTCATTTATGGACACTTGCGAGATGCAAAATTTTTGTACGTGACTCATATGCTAGGGGGGACTAAATTGGATCATCCACTTATCAATGCTTTGGTCAAAATATGGAGACCAGATAAACACACATTCCTTCTTTTTTTACGGTGACTATACAATTACACTCAAGGATGTTAGTTTACAACTCAGTCTACCGGTATATGGGGAAGTCATTACGGGGCTAGTGATTAATGTTGATTGGAGTGAAACATGCGAGCAACTACTAGGGAAGGTGTCAAACAAGTTTAGGGGTAGCTGAATCGAGATGAGATGGTTGGAGGACAACTTCAAAACTATCAAGGCTTCTGCGAGTAATGTTGAAAAAGAACAATTCACGCATGCATTCATCGTGAGGTTCATCGGGGGTCTGCTAATGCCAAATAAATCTTGAAATCTGGTACATTTAAGTTGGCTACTACTAGTAGTCAGCTTGAAAGAAACAGGATGACTTAGTTGGGGATCAATGGTGCTGGTGACATTGTATCGAGTGTTGAAACCACAAAAAGTTAAAATCGACGGTTGCATGCTCCTTCAATCATGGGCATGGTATCAACTAACATTTTTATGCCTCCGAGTAGAACTCCCTTACGAATTCCCACTCGTAATATGGTAAAATTCATTTGATAAAATCATTATCATTTTAATTTTCATTATTGTAATTTTAAAATAACATATTATTTGAATAGGTGGAACAACCCTACGAAACACAGTGATATACTGACTGAGCTCGAAGGTATTCGGCTAGCTTTAGATCAACAATCGAAGATGAGGTTAATTTATGAATTTCAAAGTTATGTAATATTGATTCCAACATTTAAAATTAAATATTAGGCACATGCTAAAAATTTATAAATTTATATTGTAATTTGTATAGATACCATATGTGAATATGAGGATTCAAGAATGCATACCGGTCGATTTTTAGCCAATTGCAACATCTGGCATGTTAAAGTGTCATGATCATTTTTCCAATGGTCGAGATGTATGAATTTGATCGAGTGATGCGACAGTTTAGGTGTATGCAACGTATTCTACAGCCACCCTAGAAGCTCGATGACCTGCACAAGATTGACTTGTAGGGGAGACCCGAGGAAGATTGATCAATATTCCACAAGAAGTATATTGAGATTTGGAAATGTAAGTACGATTACTTGGCAACATGTGAACTATTTCGTACACAGGAGTTGGCAACATCTCTAGATTAAATGGATTGGTTCAGGCATAATGACAAGTCGTATCTACTACCAGCTTCAAAAATAAGTATGGAGGCCAAGACAAGAGCCCATCAATCCTTGGCCAGGAAAAGATGCCACGAGGGGATGAACATTTACTCCATCTCCACAAGAGGACTCGATTGTCATGCAATATCTCGGTTAGTATGGTTGATGTATTTTTTGTGCTAACCTAGTTTATTTTACACAAGCACCACAACATGCACAATCATTCCCTGCATCAACACCTTCAACTCTAGTTTATTTTACACAAACACCATAGCACGCACAATCATTCCCCTCATCAACACCTTCAGCTCCAATTTATTTTACACAAACACCACAACATGTACAATCATTCCCTACATTAATACATTCAGCACCAATTTATTTTACACAAGAACCATAACACCCACAATCATTTCATGCATCAACACCTTCTCAATAGGTATATTTCGCATGATCGCCACTCATCGTACCATATTGCACGCTGATGCCATCTGTAACACTGACGTATTCGATATCTCTAACAATTCCCCCTTTTTATTCGTAATCGACCCATGTGACACCATACAATTATCTACCGATAATGTCGTAAACACCCCCAGTATCATTGTTCTACCGTTGTGAGTTTTCCTCACAACCCGGACTCATACAAGAGGATGTACCATGGGTGGCTAAGACACAACCGCAGTCAACCATAGAGGAAAGAGATGAATATGGTGATCAAACCCAATGTGCATGTGAAGATGAAGATGAAGTCGATGAGGAGTCACCAACCTAAATAGTGTGATGGAACCCTAGGCGTGCCTGATGCCCACTTGGTTGTGGCACACATTCAGGACGCTAATGATTATGTTATTTATAATTTTCCCAAATTGTATACTTTGTTTTACATCTCAAATGTACACTTATTTAAAATCTACAAAAAAATTTATTAAATTGGTTTTCTTTGTACCATATTATATAATGAGTTTAAAATTTACAATTATTTCTATTACTTTTTCATTTACGTTTTTCTCTATCCATTTGTTAATTACAATATTTTTTAAAATCAAAGGTTTGATAACAAGGTAAGAGAAAAGATTAAAATTTTGGCTTGCGTATTGTAATATAACATACTTCAATAATTAATATTAACTTACAATTTACAGAAAAATTAGTGAATAAATGAATAAGTTGGTGCCTTTACTGCATTAGTTATTGTTTTAATTAACTCCTCTCCTCAATGCTCCTAGGAGGTATCGACATGTTGGCTTCGTATGCCCTGGATTCCTACAATAATCACATAACCTCAGTGTGTTCCCCCACTCCTGAATATCCATATTGCCTCGTATCTAAGTTGAGTTCGACCAACCTTTTGACTAACGTCGCGAGTGCTTATCTGGTACCAACTCGAAAGGAGTATACGAGGTAGGCAGCTACATGTTTTCACTTGGAACATGTGGGAATTCAGATTTCCAAACATTATATGTACGTTCAAGTTTTTAAACTTTGTCAACGTAGGTCATGCAATCTACACTTCTCGAGGCACATGCTACAATTTCATGTGTGTATGGATAACAAAGTACTTAAAATCTTCTACACTCGTAAGTCATTTGGCTTAGGTCTATGCGGTATGCTCCCCCAATAACTCATTGGCCGAGTCTATGAGGCTGCGAAACCCAAAATACTAGATTTGTTCACAAGTGACATACTAAAGTCATTGAGTTCACTATTTCTACATTTTCCCCCAATATCTTTCAAAAGAGACTCGCACCAAACGTGACTGCCCTTTATCTATCCTGCATATGTCTAAGCCTGCTTTAGAAACAATACTGCTAATCGAAAATATGTTTCCTTGACCACCGAGGCTATCAGAAAATGACGTGTCCCCTTCAGTATGAAATTAATGCATTCCACTAAGTTCATTGTCATGTACCTATATCGTAGTCCTTCATCATATGATTGTGTCTACTACTCATTGGGTATCCCATCGAGGTACACTACACCCTGTTGGTTTACAACCCATAGTCTCTTCTACATTTCATGGAATCGGAGTTGGACGAGCTCGTACTTTGTCAATAACAATCAATATTGTATTCAAGAAACATGACCCAAATGTATATGTCAAACTATTATACATGAAATACATATTATGCACAACATACCCATGTTACTGACATTTCATCGCTCCATATCCTTATGGTATAGACCGATGTAGTTTGGCCCTATATGACGTAAACAATAGCTATGGTGTGCACGATCACATAGGCTTGAAATGCAACCTAGATTTTGGTGCTCTTATTGGAAATGATACATACATCGGGTTACCGCACAACATGCCTTCTCAAGGTAGTTAAGAAGAAACCACAAGCATCTCTGGATTCAATGGGAGTTACTGCAAATTCCATTGGTAAGATTTTTTGATTACCATCCTGTGCAACAACTAATGAAAACTAATACTCATATATTTTGTATAGAAATGTTCCGTTAATTTGGACAAGTGGCTTACAGTACTAGAATGTAGTTATGCATTGCACGAAAGTCTAGAAAAAATGATGGAAAACTCTTTTTTTAGAAACCAAGCAATCATTTTAATACACAAGCTTCGTCTGCAGCTCAGTTATAGAACCTGGTATGTATTGTTCTAGTACTTGATAAACTGTAATTTATACATATTTTTACCCCATGCTTAATGCATTTTATGGATGATTTTCCATTAGAATTGGTGAATTCGATGCTCCTAATACTTTAATTTCATGTTTTATACTTAGAAGAGCATAGGAGAGCGAAAGGAACGAGAAACGGGCCAAAAATAGAGAAAAGTGGACCAAGTATGAATTCAACACGGCCTGGACCTCCTCACACGGGCAGACCACACGGCCGTGTCAATTTGGAAGATTCGAAGCACGACTCACACGGGCATGTCCCTGCCGAGCCCAAGTTGAGTCCAATCAGAAAATGTCAATTTTGAGGGCTTCTAGGCATTCTAAAGCCTATAAATACACCCTAGAGAAGGAAAGTAAGGGGACACGGAGGAAGGAAGGAAGGAATTACTCGAAGGAAGCCGATTGATCCATCTTAGAAGCCGGATTCATCATCAAGACTGAAGATCTCCCTTCAATTTCCCTTCAAGATTTTTGGGTTTTCTTTATGTTTTGTACTCATTATTCTTCTGAGGTGTTTTCCTTTTTAGTTATGAACTAAATCCCCTAAATACCTAAGGGGGATGAAACCTAAGACGAATCTTGTTATTAATTTCTGAATTGTATGATAAATATTTAACTTGTTCTTAATTATGTGTTCTTAATTCTTGTTTTGATATCCCAGGATACTGATTCAAGATAAGCTCTTATTCAGAGGAGGAATAGACCCTGTCTGGGAGTACATTTTTCATAATTAAGCGGAGTTGATTGCGCGCCTAGAGATAGGGTGACAAGATTTTGCCGAATTCGGGTGAAACCTAATAAGGGGATCCATAGATCGAGTTAATGCAACCCTAGGGCATTAATTAGAGAAAAGTCTCAATTATTCAATTTAGGGATTAGACGTTATTAGTCTTGAATAGGGATAATAACATAACTTAGGGATCTCTAAAAAACAAGTTAAATGAATAAATCATCCGATTCGGAGTCAGAATAACAAGTGAAGTCTAGGTGGATTTTTCCTTAGGTATTGTCTTTATTCAATCGTTTTCCAAAAGTAATCCTCCAATTCTACTTTCTGTGAATTCTTAGATTAGTTTATTAGTTAGTTAAAACAAACCCCATTATTTTTAGGCTAGATAATAAAAAGACAGTCATTACTAGTACTTTTAGTTCCTTTAGGTTCGACAATCCGGTCTTGCTAAAACTATACTAATGTTCGATAGGTACACTTGCCTACATCGTGATAATAGATAGTTTCAAGAACGATTTATTATAAATATTTAAAACCTGTCACATGAAAATCGCGATCAAGTTTTTGGCGCCGTTGTCGGGGAATTAAGATATTAGGAACGCTCAATTTTTATTACTTTCGTCATTTATTTTCTTTACAATTTAATTTAATTTCATTTAATTTAATTTATTATTTATTAATTTACTTTTTCTTATTTATTAATTTACTTTTTCTTTCTCTTGACAGGTTTTTATAGTTTATGACTAGAAGAAACCCATCAGGACCACTACTCTTTGACGAAGAAATCAATCACACAGTTCGCAGAAACCAACAAGAAATAAGGCGAAGCTTAAGATACACAAAGAACGAGCAAAAGGACGATACTCAACCCCTAACCGAAGAGATGGCTGAAAACCAAGACAGTCAGCTACCTCCTGTTTTGCGGTTAATCAAAATCTTACTCCACGCACTATGTATGATTATGCTAAACCTTCTTTAATAGAAACTGAATCGAGCATAGTTAGACCTGTTGTAGTTGCAAATAATTTTGAACTAAAACCTAACACTATTCAAATGATACAGCAATTTGTTCAGTTTGATGGTTTGCAGGATGAGGATCCCAACGCTCACTTAGCAAACTTTTTAGAACTATGCGATACATTTAAAATTAATGGTGTTTTTGATGATGCCATTCGTCTTCGGTTATTCCCTTTTTCATTGAGGAACAAAGCTAAACTGTGGTTGAACTCATTACCACGAGGGTCAATTACTACTTGGGAGCAAATGACGGAAAAATTCTATTAAAATATTTTTCACTGGCTAAAATGGCCAAATTACGTAATGATATCTCTTCGTTTGTGCAGATGGACTTAGAAACACTCTATGATGCATGGGAGAGATACAAGAACCTTTTGAGAAGGTGCCCTCACCATGGGTTACCACTTTGGCTTCAGGTTCAAACATTCTATAGTGCAGAATCCTTCAACACGACTAATGGTTGACGCAGTTGCTGGCGGAACCATCAATAATAAAACACCTGAAGATGTTTATGAGTTTATAGAGGAGATGTCACTGAATAACTATCAGTGGCAAGTCATGAGGGCAAAGCAAACAAAAACAGCCGATGTTTATAACGTCGATTCGGTCACCATGCTCTTTAATCAGGTAGAATTTTTGAATAAGAAAATTGATGGTTTTCTTAATTCTTCACAGGTTCATCTAGTAATGCAGTGCAAAGCAAGTGGAGGTGGAACAAGCCATTTGGAATACCAACCTTATGGCCATAATATGGATAACGAGCAGTTAAATTACATGGGTAATAATACTCGATCTCAAAACAATCCACATAGTAACATTTACAATGCAGGTTGGAGGAACCACCCAAATTTCTCGTGGGGAGGTCAAGGAAATCAAAGACCACAATGTCCTCTAGGTTTTCAACAGCCACCCTATCAACAAGAAAAGCAACCAAACCTTGAAGAGATGCTCACAAAGTTTATCTCGGTGTCAGGAACTCGTTTTCAGAACACCGAAACAGCACTTAAAAATTAACAAGCATCAATCCAAGGGCTCGAAACTCAGATAGGTCAGCTTTCTAAACTAATCTCTGAATGACCACAAGGTAGCTTGCTAAAATGATTATTGATGTTGGCACAGGTGAACTCACACTCCGTGTGGGAGACGAAACAATCACCCTTCAAGCTCGCAATTTTGGCAACACATTGGAAATTGAAGGTAATCGTTTAACCCATTCTACCAAAACTGACAATATGGTACAACCTACTTTGCAGGAAATGAGTTTGAAGGAAGCACATGAGTCATTCTCAAGCAGTAGAAGAGAACCTGTTCATGAAAATCGAAGGCTACAAATCAAGGAGCTAGATGAATGGCAGACAAACAAATCGAGAACGCACGATAAACCAGAACTACACTAGAACGAGCTCAACACCTTCCTACATCAACTTTAGGTTGGAGATAAAGTCTTATTAGATGTCGCAGATCCTTACATTGTCACGACCACACCGAATGAAGAAATTCCTCTTACGGAACTTAGCATTTTCTCATTCGGTACAGTCGAGGTAAGTCATCCCAAGTTTGGCACTTTTAAGGTAAACAACACCCGTCTAAAACTTTATTTTGATGAGAATGATAGTAGGAATGAGGAGTATAAACTCCTCAAACCACCATGACTATTCAGTGGAAAGGTAAGTCGAGCTTAGACTATAAATAAGTGCTTCTCTGGAGGTAACTTGAGCACTAACTGTATTAACTTATTTAAATTTTAGTATTTAACACCTAACTTACTAACAGAGATCTTGAATACAGGCTTTTCCACACAGACACGGCCAAGCACACTGGCGTGCTTAGGGCCGTGTGAAAATAGGGCAAAGATTTCCCCAACACGGGCTACAATAACTCGCCACGGTCGTGCGACATGGCCGTAGGCAAACCTGCCAAAACAACACGGGCGTGCGGCACGCCCGTGTCTAGAACCCGTGGCTGAACCTATCAAATCAACACGGGCGTTTGACACGCCCGTGCCAAGCACCCGTGGTCAAACCTGTTAAACTAACACGGGCGTAGGCCTACATACACGAGTGTGGGAGAAGTGAACGAAGCCAGGCACGGTCGTACGACATGGTCGTGTTCAACCATACGCCCAAGGAACACGGGCGTGAACTAAATGTTCAGACGCGCCCAAATTCTAAATTCGCGTGTCACACGGGAAAAAATTGGGGAACATAGGCGTGCTCCATGGCCGTGTGCCCCAAAATCTATAAATAGGCTGCACTATTCATTTTCTTCTTCATCCAAAAACCCTAACCCTAGCCGCTACAAGTCCACACACCCTCCCCGCCACGCCCATGCGCCGCTTCCAACTTCATTTTTGACACCCAATCTATCTCCTTTAGCATTTGTTTACTCTTTTCTCTTTTATTTCATTGATTTGTAATGCTATTTATCATAGTAATCTATATTTTTCATTTTATTTTCATCTTTCTATCACTCAAATTTCATTTATAGAACAAGTTTTCATCTTTTCCATGTTCAAATTCTTACTCATTACATGATTTCTCTACTCCATTTGATTAGTTAGAAGTGCATATTCATGGTTAGGATAGTTGAAATAATCATTCCTTTTGTGTTGACATTTCTATTCATTCATATAGTATGTTGCATTCCATTCTTTGCCATTTTTACTTATATCACCTTGCTAATGCCACAAAAATAGGTCATTGAACTTATTATTTTAGTTAAACTTAGTAGTTGTGGCTGAACATATTTATGCATTTTTCTTTTCGAATTTAGTCGCATTTGTTTCCTTGTCTACTCATCAAGCCGAATTGATGTTTCCACTTGTAGGTATACAATGTTGTCTTCACGTGGTAAAAAGGTCGTTGTCCCTGCTACAAAGAAAAGGAAGGGAGCGTCATCTTCCTTGGGTTCTACCGCGAAAGTTCGTCACCTTTTCCTGAGGTTCCCCATCGAGCCCCAAGAAGAACTCTTCCAAATACTCCGGGCCCGACCTTTAATTGTAGGCCACTACATCAACTGGGCTGCAATAGAACAAGTTTAGTTGGCTGATGCGATTCAGGCCCTCCTAACCACCGACCCTTGGGAGCTTTTCTTTGGGATCATCGAGCCGACGTATCTCGAGCTTACGATGGAATTATGCTCCACATTTCATCTTCAGACCGTGATGACGAACTACGATGATCCCAGCATGATTCAATTTCGTCTAGGCGGATTAATCTGCCAGCTCAGCGTCCCAGAATTCGATACAACACTAGGTTTATATATGGAGGAATTCAAGGAGGAGAATGACTTACATGCTCTCAACCGCCACATCCATCGTTCTCCTTCACGGTGCTGGGACGCACTAGTACTAGGTGGGGTCACCTACAATCCTAGCCGCTCTAAGGCATCGGCTCTCCCTCCATCTCTGAGGTACCTACACGCCATTTTGGCTCACATGATTACAGGAAGGCGAGAGAGCACTGGCATCGTCAACACTCACGATGCCTACTTTGTAGGTTTATGTCACACGGGCACATTATCAACCTTGCCTATTTCATCACCCTTGCGATTCTGCACTAGACGGAGCGACGTAGGAAGGGGGTCATCTTCATTGGCCCCTATGTTACTCGGTTGGCTTGACAGTTCGGGCTCCTCAGCACCATGGCCCAAGAATCATCCTTAACCCTCATTGGCCAGATGTCTCCACAAGGCATCTCGAGCATGCTTAGCATGAGGATGATCGAAAAGCCCTGAGGAACCTACCCTCCTCAATAATGTCTTGCCCAATCTACCGAGGAGGAGGCCTCCGAGGACATTCCTGATGATGTCCCTCCCCAACACGAGGACCCATCATCTTAGCCACCACCACCCTCTCGTCTAGTTCATACGGCGACTTCATATGCTGACATTTCTGAGTGCCTCACTCGATTCGAGCAGTAGTGTTTTCAACGATTTGACAACATTGATTCTACTCTACAGCAGATTTGTCAGCACCTCCACATCTCATCGCTAGTCCCACCTCGCGAACCATCCAGCGATGAGGATATTTAAAAACATTTATTTATTATTTTATGTTTTTAATTTTTATTAAACCTACTTTTTATTTTTATTAGATTTTAAAATTTTATTTTTTTATCATCAATTTTGGTTATTTCTTTATAAGTAATTAATCTTCTTAATATCCCCTAAAAAGTTCTTTATTTTTATCACAGTTATTTAGAACTCCTAAGCTCATCATCGCATAGGAACTAAAAACTCCACCGGGAACGGTTCTCCATGACTACCATGTCCTGATCGACCACGACCATAGCTACCACTAGATATAATATTCTTTTGGCGCAAGACTTATGAACTAATGAACCTCTACCACCGCCGGAGTATCCTCCTTCACTCTCGCACCGATTACTCTCCAAAACTCCAGTTCGAGGAATTCATCATACATGAAGTTTCACTTCTCCCCCTATCTTATGATTACAAATTTATCTTTTCCTATCTATCTTTGTACATTGAGGGCAATGTACGTCTTAAGTGTAGGGGGTATTTATTTCATTATCAGAAAAATCCTTGAATGACTACCTTGTTCTCTTGAAAAGCTCCCATATCGTATTTAGGATAAATTTTGATTGATTTATGATTTTGATTGATATATCTTGAATTAAAACATAGGCATTTATGCATTGATTGTTTAAACCTTAAGACATTAGAGAATCAAGCATGATAAGTTAATTTTTAAGAATTTAAAATTTTAGGTTGTTTCCCCAAAGTTTAAGTATTACTTTGAATTGCAATTCACAAGTTTTAAACATAAAAAAGCCATAATTTGTGAGAGATTTTTGAGCCTTTTGAGCATATGTTAATTCTTTCATGCTCACTTTTATTATTGCTTTGAGTGCGTCAGTATTGAATTGCCATTCTAGAACTTGCTTGATTATGCATGTCAAGACCACACTATTTGATTTGATATGTCAAAATGAGAAAGACACTTATGATTAACCCACTCATGCCATGAAAAGCCTACCTCTACGATTAACCCTTAGTGAACCCTGTTGAGCTAACAAGTCATTTCTTGTATTACCTTTAATATTAACCCTTAACCCATTATTGTTGAAATCCCCCGCAGATCCTTACATTGTCACGACCACACCGAATGAAGAAATTCCTCTTACGGAACTTAGCATTTTCTCATTCGGTACAGTTGAGGTAAGTCATCCCAAGTTTGGCACTTTTAAGGTAAACAACACCCGTCTAAAACTTTATTTTGATGAGAATGATAGTAGGAATGAGGAGTATAAACTCCTCAAACCACCATGACTATTCAGTGGAAAGGTAAGTCGAGCTTAGACTATAAATAAGTGCTTCTCTGGAGGTAACTTGAGCACTAACTGTATTAACTTATTTAAATTTTAGTATTTAAAACCTAACTTACTAACAGAGATCTTGAATACAGGCTTTTCCACACAGACACGGCCAAGCACACTGGCGTGCTTAGGGCCGTGTGAAAATAGGGCAAAGATTTCCCCAACACGGGCTACGATAACTCGCCACGTGAAAATAGGTGTTTTCCTTTTTAGTTATGAACTAAATCCCCTAAATACCTAAGGGGGATGAAACCTAAGACGAATCTTGTTATTAATTTCTGAATTGTATGATAAATATTTAACTTGTTCTTAATTATGTGTTCTTAATTCTTGTTTTGATATCCCAGGATACTGATTCAAGATAAGCTCTTATTCAGAGGAGAAATAGACCCTGTCTAAGAGTACATTTGTCATAATTAAGCGGAGTTGATTGCGCGCCTAGAGATAGGGTGATAAGATCTTGCCAGATTAGGGTGAAACCTAATAAGGAGATCCATAGATCGAGTTAATGCAACCCTAGGGCGTTAATTAGAGAAAAGTCTCAATTATTCAATCTAGGGATTAGACGTTATTAGTTTTGAATAGGGATAATAATATAACTCAGGGATCTCTACGGATCAAGTTAAATGAATAAATCGTCCGATTCGGAGTTAGAATAACAAGTGAAGTCTAGGTGGATTTTTCCTTAGGTATTGTCTTAATTCAATCGTTTTCCAAAAGTAATCCCCCAATTCTACTTTCTGTGAATTATTAGATTAGTTAATTAGTTAGTTAAAACAAACCCCATTATTTTTAGGCTAGATAATAAAAAGACAGTCATTACTAGTACTTTTAGTTCTTTTGGGTCCGACAATCCGGTCTTGCTAAAACTATACTAATGTTCAATAGGTACACTTGCCTACATCGTGATAATAGTTAGTTTTAAGAATAATTCATTATAAATATTTGAAACTTGTCACACGAAAATCGTGATCAGTACTTTACACCATTATCACAATTCATTGTAGGATTTCTCCCACCCACTATGCATATTATCCAACGCCTTCTTTTTTGCCAACCATGCCTTGTGGTAGGATACGATGTAATCAAACTCTCTATGGATATGTGCAATCAAAACTAGAATCGAAATCTTATGACTTGCTTTGACCATGGGTAATATAAAGTCAGATACCATATCCAAATCCATTTCCGGATAATCGTTCAACATGTTTGAAAAATAATAAGTTGGGTCACTATACGTAATAAAATGTAAGAAAAATGTCAAAATTCAAGTCGATGTTGTTAACCATGGTACATACCAACTACAACACATGTATGTGGCACGATACATTTCCTGATTATCTAGAATGTCGACTTCTTCCTCATAGATTTCATGATTTTCCATGGACATCTTGTTCCATGCATTGTGCACATCGCCTCATATTTCTCATATTAGGAGCATGTATGATAAACCATAATATATGTATATTTTTACCCCATTCTTGGCATATTTTTGGAAGGATTATCATAAGATTTAATGAATTTGATGCTCCTAATCATTTAATTTCATGTTTTATACTCAGGAGAGCTTAAGATAGCAAAAAGAGCAAGAAACGGGCCAAAAATGGACAAATTAGGCCTAATTTAGTGTTTCACACGGCCTAGGCACTTCCATACGGGTAATCCACACACTCGTGTGTGACACATAGGCAGGCCACACGCCGGTGTGTCATAGCCATGTCAACATTAAACCAAGTCAGAACTGCACATGGCCTGAGCACCTTTACACGGGCATGTCACACGGTCGTGTCCCTGTCGAACTCAAGTCTAATTCTACTCGGAAAATGCTAAGTTTGGGCTATTTTGGGCATTCCAAAGTCTATATAAACATCCTAGAAGAGGATCAAAGGGGGACACAGAGTAGAAAGTAGAAAATACTCGAAGAATAGCCATCGGAATCAACTCGGAAGCAGGATCTCCATCAAGACTGAAGATCTCCATTCAATTTCCTTAGAAGTTCTTTGGGTTTCTTTATGTATTGTTATTATCCTAATTTTGAGATATTTCCTTCTATTAATATGAACTAAATTCCCTAAATACCTAGGAAAGTTGAAACCTAAGATGGATCTTATTACTATTTGAATTATATGATAAATACTTGTTCTTATTCTTAAGTGTGAGATTTAATCCTTGTTTTAATATTTCAAGATATTAATTCAGGTTTTGATGTGCTTATTTAGTGGAGCAAAAGTCCCTGTATAAGAGTAGATCCTCCATAATTAAGCAGAGTTGCATGCCATCCTAGAGATAGGACGACATAAATCTGCTGGATTAGAGTCAAATCTAATAAGGGAATCCATAGGTCGAGTTAATGCGATAATAGGGGTTTCAATTAGAAAGAGATTTTAATTAATCAATCCAGAGTTAGTTATTTTTAGCCTCGAGAGAGATAATAACATAAATCAGGGATTTCTACGGATTAAGTCAAGTGAATAAATCGTCTAATTCAGAAGTAATAAGTGAAGTGTAGGTGGATTCTTCCTTGGGTATTGTCTTCTCCATTAGTTTTCCAAAGAATATTTTCCAACTTTTATTTCTGTCACGTTCTTAGTTAATTAGATAATTAAGTTTAGTTTAGAAAACATCCCTTCAATTCTTAGGCTAGATAATAAAAAGATAGTAAGTACTAGTACTTTTAGTCCTTATGGATATGATATTTTCGGTCTCACCTTAACTATACTACTGTTTGATAGGTGCGCATGCCTTAGTCAAATTTTTAGTTAGTTTAGCGACCATCAATTTTGGCGTCGTTGCTGTGGACTAAGATATTAGGAACTCTTGATTTTTATTACTTTAACCATTTTTACTTTTATTTCAATTTACTTTTTATTTTTAGTTTAATTTTTTCTTTTCTAAATTTTTCTTATTAATTGCTTTTGGCAGGTGTCTCAGTTTATGACTAGGAGGAACCCGTCAGGACCTTTGCTTTTTGGTAGTGAGATCGAGAGCACAGCTCGTAGAAACTGAAGAGAAATAAGGCGAAGTCTACAATACATAGAGGAAGAGCGAAAGGACGATATCCATACTATAACCAAAGAGATAGTTGAAAATCAAAATAATTCGCTACCTCTTGTGGTTGTTGCAAATCCAGTGAATCAGAATCCTGCTCCTCGTACTATGTACGACTATGCTAAGCCTAATTTAACGGGGGTTGAATCGCATATTGTTAGACCTACAATTGCTACTAATAATTTTGAAATGAAACCTAACACTATACAAATGATTCAATAGTTTGTTCAGTTTGATGGTTTGCAGGTTGAAGACCCAAATACTCATTTGGCCTTCTTAAAGTTTTGCGATACTTTCAAAATAAATGGCATTTCTGATGATACGATTTGCCTTCGGTTATTTCCCTTTTCATTAAGGAATAAGGCTAAACAGTGGTTGAACTCGTTACGACGAGGGTCAATCACTACTTGGGAACAAATAACCGAAAATTTTTTACTCAAATACTTTTCACCGACCAAAACGGCAAAGTTAAGGAATGATATCTCTTCTTTTGTGCAAATGGACTTAGAAACATTTTATGATGCATAGGAGAGATACAAGGATCTATTGAGAAAGTGCCCTCACCATGGGTTACCTCTTTGGCTACAGGTTCAAACTTTCCACAACAGTCTGAATCCCTCAACTAGACAAATGATCGATGCAGCTGCTGGTGGAACTATTAATAATAAGACACTTGAAGTGGCTTATGAGTTCATAGAAGAGATGTCACTAAATAATTATTAGTGGAAAGTCATGAGGACAAAGCCGACAAAAGTAGCTGACGTTTTTAACGTCGATTCGATTGCTATGCTTTCAAATCAGGTAGAACTTTTGAATAGAAAAATTGATGGTTTACTTGGCTCTATGCAGGTTCATCCAGTAATGCAGTGCGATGCAAGTGGAGGCGGAACGAGCAATTCAGAATATCCACCCTACAGCCCTAACATGGAGAACTAACAAATAAATTATATGGGTAATAATCCTCGACTTCAAAATAATCCTTACAGTAACACTTATAATGCAGGTTGGAGGAACCACCCAAATTTCTCATGGGGAGGCCAAGGAAATCAAAGACCACCACCCCCTCCAGGTTTCCAACAACAACCTTACCAGCAAGAGAAAAAGCCAAACCTTGAGGAGATGATGACAAAGTTTATTTCAGTAGCAGAAACCCATTTTCAGAATACTGAAACTGCACTTAAAAATCAGCAATCATCAATTCAAGGGCTCGAGAATCAAATAGGACAGCTGGCTAATATGATTTCAGAGAAACCACCAGGGACTCTACCTAGCAACACCGAACCCAACCCAAAAGAGCACGTGAAAGTAGTTACCCTAAGGAGTGGGAAAGTGTTAGCTGAATCTGAAAAGAAGTTGCCTCAAGAAGCTGATAAAAAAGAGGAAGAGGGGGTGAAATATGAAATAAGTGAAAAACCGATACTGAAGGAATATAAACCACTAATCTTGTATCCAGAAAAGCTGAAGAAAGACCGCATTGATCCATAATTCGGTAAATTTCTTGAACTTTTTAAATAGCTATATATTAACTTACCTTTTGTTGAAACTATCTCGCAGATGTCTACATATGCAAAATTTTTTAAAGAGCTTTTAACAAATAAAAGGAAGTTTGAAGAGTTGTCTACAGTAGAACTCAACGAAGAGTGTTCGACCATACTTCAAAATAAACTGCCAACCAAATTGAAACATTTTGGAAGTTTTACTATTCCCTGCTTAATTGGTAGTTTAAATGTTGAGAAGGCACTAGCTGATTTAAGCGCTAGCATTAATTTGATGCTCTACAAAATGTTCAAGTAACTTGGCCTTGGGGAACCAAAACCTACTAGGATGAGTATTCAACTAACCGATAGATCTGTTAAATATCCTAGGGGTATTATCGAGGATGTACTCCTAAAAGTAGATAAATTCATGTTTCCTGTTGATTTTGTTGTGCTTGACATGGATGAGGATGTTGAGGTGCCTTTAATTTTAGGTCACCCATTTTTAGCCACTGCTAGAGCTGTTATTGATGTAAGTGACGGTAAAATTGTGCTTAGGGTAGGTGACGAAGAAATTATTTTTAAAATTTATGATGCCATGAGATTTTCTAGGGAACAAGATGACTCCTGTTATTTTATTGATTCTATTGATCATGCTACTCAAGATTCTTTACAGGAAATCATACATAAGGACATGTTGAAACTGTGTCTTGCCCTATGAGAGGTGGTAAATGACAATGATTCAGCGATAGGTAAGATAAAAGCTTAACTAAATTCCAATGAGCCTTCATTGAGACAGAAGAGCTATGAAGGTATTGAGGAAAACAATGAATTAAAATTAAAACCCTTTGTTGAAGAACCTCCTAAATTGGAATTAAAGCAACTACCAAATCACTTAGAATATGCGTTTCTTGGAAATAATTCCACATTACCAGTGATTATTAGTTCAAATTTACAGCCAACCGAAAAGGACGAGTTACTCCAAGTGTTGAAGGAGCACGAAAGAGCCATAGCTTGGAAAATTTCTGACATAAGAGGGATCAGTCCTTCTTTTTGTACACATAAAATTTTAATGGAAGATGAATATAAACCTTGTGTGCAAGTTCAAAGATGACTAAATCCTAACATGAAAGAAGTTGTAAAAGCTAAGGTAGTTAAACTTCTAGATGCTGGAATTATTTATTCTATTTCTGACAGTTCTTGGGTGAGCCCTGTGCAGGTTGTTCCTAAGAAAGGAGGCATGACTGTTGTGGCTAATGAGAAGAATGAACTGATCCCTATGCGAATAGTCATGGGATGGAGAGTTTGCATCGACTATAGGAAATTGAATGATGCCACAAGAAAAGATCATTTCCCCTTAGCATTCATTGATCAAATGTTGGAAAGATTATCTGAGCATATGTATTATTGCTTCCTAGATGGACTCTCTGGTTATTTCCAAATCTCGATATCTCTTGAGGACCAAGAGAAAATGACATTTACATGTATATATGGTACTTTTTCTTATCGACGAATGCCTTTTGGATTATGTAATGCTCCTGCTACTTTTCAGCGATGCATGTTGGCCATTTTTGATGAACTCGTGGAAGACATTATGGAGGTATTTATGGATGACTTCTTAGTATTCGGTAACTCTTTCCATCTTTGCCTTGAAATTTTAAACGAGTTCTAATAAGATGTGAGGAAACGAACCTTGTACTGAATTGGGAAAAATGTCACTTCATGGTTCGTGAAGGGATTGTGTTAGGCCACAAAATTTCTAGCAAGGGAATCGAGGTTGACAAAGTGAAAGTTGAAACTATTGAGAAATTACCTCCCCCTAGTTCAGTTAAGGCTATTCGAAGCTTTTTGGGTCATGCTGGATTTTATAGAAGATTTATTAAAGATTTTTCTAAAATAGCTAAGCCTTTAACGAATTTACTAGAAAAAGATGTGGCTTTCAATTTCAGTCAGGAATGTTTAGAAGCATTTAATACGCTTAAAGATAAATTAATTAATGCTCCAATTGTAATTGCACCTGATTAGAATTTACCCTTTAAACTAATGTGTGATGTGAATGATTTTGCAGTGGGTGCGGTTCTTGGACAATAGAAAGACAATCACTTTCAACCGATCTATTATGCTAGCAAAACATTGACAGCCACACAAGAAAATTATACGACGACTGAGAAAGAATTGTTGGTTGTGGTTTTTGCATTTGATAAATTTAGACCATATTTAATATTATCTAAAGTTGTCGTTTACACTGACCATTCAGCTTTTCGATTCCTCCTTACTAAAAAAGATGCAAAACCTCGACTAATAAGATAGATTTTATTATTGCACGAATTCAATTTAGAAATTCAATATAAGAAGGGAGTAGAAAATATTGCAGCAGATCATCTATCTAGAGTAGAAAACCCACATCTCAAGGAGCATGATGAACATGAGATAAATAACTCGTTCCATGAAGAACAACTCTTTGCTATATCTGACTCCGAGGAACCTTGGTTTACAGACATTCAAATTATTTAACTGCTAACGTTACACCAAAAGGGTTGACACATTAGCAAAAGAAACGCTTCTTTACTGATGTGAAAAAATACTTTTGAGAAGATCCTTTTCTTTTTCATATATGTGCAGATCAAGTCATTAAAAGATGTGTTACGAAGTCAGAAGCAATTAGAATCTTGGAACATTGCCACTCAGGACCGACTAGAGGACATTACAGTGGGACTAAGACCGCACATAAAACACTCGAATCAGGTTTTTATTGGCCCACACTATTCAAAGACGCCAACAGGTAAGTTACTTCTTTTGATAAATGCCAACGAACAAGTAATATCTCTAAACATGACAAAATGCCTTAAAGGTATATGCTTTCATGTGAAATATTTGATGTATAGGGTATTGACTTCATGGGTCTATTCCCTAGCTCATTTGGAAATAATATATCTTAGTGGTCGTTGATTATATGTCTAAATGGGTGGAAGCCTAAGCCTTACCTACTAATGATGCTAGAGTGGTGGTGAGGTTCCTTAAGAAACTCTTCTTTCGATTTGGAACACCTAGAACAATTATCAGTGATAGGGGTACTCATTTTTGTAATGCTAAATTTGATAAAACCCTTAAGAAATACAAAGTTTACCATAGAACAGCTACCCCTTACCATCCTCAAACTAGTGGACAAGTCGAAGTCACAAACCGAGAGCTTAAACGTACCCTAGAAAAAATTGTAGAGTCAAATAGGAAGGATTGGGTAAAGAAAATAGATGATGCTTTATGGGCCTATAGAACTGCTTTTAGGACCCCCATAGGAACATCTCCTTACAGACTTGTTTATGGGAAGAGTTGTCATTTACCATTTGAACTAGAACATAAAGTATTCTGGGCTATAAAATTTTTGAACTTTAATATTAAACTCACAGGTGAAAAGAGATTGATGCAGCTGAACGAGTTAGATGAATGGCAAGCTAATCCATATGAGAATTCACGATTATACAATGAAGCAATGAAGCGCCGCCATGATGCTCGTTTAAAGCAACACAAGTAATTTGAATTTGGAGAACTTGTCCTGCTATATAACTCAATGATCAAATTGTTTCCTGGGAACCTTAAATCACGATGGTCAGGTCCTTTCGTATTCCAAACCGTCTTTCCATATAGCACAGTAAAGGTAAGTCACCCAACCAAAAGAACTTTCAAGGTAAATAGACATTGTCTTAAACTTTATAACAGTGAGAATTTTAAAGACAATGAAGAGGAGCTACGGCTCCGCGAACCTGCCTAAACATACTCACAAGGTAAAGTCGAGCTTAGACTCTAAATAAGCACTCCTCAGGAGGCAACCCAAACACTAACCCCACTAAGTAACCTTAGTTTGTTTTTCCATTTTTGTTTTATATAATCTAACTGTAGGTATTCTTGGCACACACGGCCTAGCACACGGGCGTGCCTTAGGCCGTGGGATCACTACGGATAGGAGACACGGGCGTGTCCAGGGCCATGCTAAAACAGGACAAACATTTTCCCCAATATAGGATGACACACGGGCTATGATAAATAGCCACGGCCGTGTGATATAGCCGTGTGCACCACACGGCTAAGGGACACAGGCGTGTCCCAGACCGTGGTGAAACTGTACTTTAATTCCCAAAAAAATAGCAAGGCATGGCATGCATTAAATCACCACGGCCATGCGAGGCAGCCGTGGAAGTCACATGGTCATGAGCACGGGCATGCGTGAGGCCATGTGGGAACTTTCACAAACAACTGAAACTTTCAACAAGTCAGAATACAACACGGGCTGATGCCACGACCGTGCCCGAATGCCATGTGCAATCCTGATTACTAGACACGAGCGTGTTGGACCTACCACGGGCGTGGAAGAAGTGAATGAATCACCACATGGCCATGCGATGCGACTGTGTGGGTCAAACGGCCTAGACACACAGGCGTGTCCACAAGCCATGTGCGATACTGACTTAAATCATCAGACCATAAGCACAAGTCATGAACATGGGCGTAGTGTACCTAACACGAGCGTGGGAGAAGCGAACGAACGTACACACGGCCATGCGACGCAGCCATGCACACCACATGACCTGGGGACACTAGCGTGTCTAAGGGACCGTGTGCGACACTAACTTAAAGTTTCACGAAAAACACGAGCTAGGAGCACACCACACAGGCATGAGCCACGTCTGTGTGGCCCAAAACGGGGCTTACACGATCGTGGCCCTCTTTTATTCCCCTCCCTTAACCCTAATTTCTCCACATTCATAGACAAACTCACTATTCATCCTTCACTATTCCCCTATCTTCTTCAACCAGCACCATTCTCCTTCTCCATTTTTCCTTCCCCTTTCTTTTCTTTTTCTTTTCTTTCCTCCTTCTCCCTCTCTGGTCCTTTCCTCTTTTCCCCTTTTCTCCTCCCCCCGACTACCAAACACCACCGCACGCCTCCGCACCCTACTACCAACCACCACTCTCGGTTTTCTCTCTTGCACCTCTAACTCTTTTATATTATTTTAATCATCCCTATTATGTTGATTATTACTATTACTACTCATAGTTCTTTATCACTGTTCTATGTTTTTCCTATTTGACTGATTTCTTATTACTACTATTGCTTTAATGCTTTTGTGATTCTTCTTTAGTTATTGATTCAGTAAGCTTTGGATGCTCATAATATGATACTTAGATTTTAGGGTTGTTTTGTTGAGTAAATTCATAGTTTGCTTATATATTTAGTACTCAATTAGTTAGTTTTTTACTAGGTATTATGATTCTACTTATTTCGTCTGCCTGATTAAGTTGCATTTGGATGTTTGTTCTTATTCGTTTGGTTACTATGTTGATTCGAGTCATGTGGTTACTTTCGCAGGAAATTATGATGAACACAAGAGGTAAGAAAACTATTGTCCCCGTTGAAAAGCAAAAGGGATCAGGTGCGACCTCCTCGGGTCCCACCGTTGAGATACGCCATCCATTCCTCCAATTTCCACCAAGACCTCAGGAGGAATTATTTCAGATTCTACGTGCCTGACCCCTTGGTGTGGGCTGTTGCATCGATTGGGCCGCATTAAAGCAGGTCCACCTAGCTGATTTGATTCGGGCCCTCTTCGCTACCGCTCCGTGAGACCGCTTTTTTGACATTATTGAGCCAATGTACCGAAACTCACTTTGGAACTTTGTTCGACATTTTAGTTGCACTCGGTTATGGTGGAGTATGATGACCCAGGCACAGTCCAATTCCGTCTCGGTAATCTAGTTCAACAATTGAGTGTCCCAAAATTCAGAGTTTATGGAGGACAACAATTTTCCCCATCTCCACCGTCACATCCATTATGCACATTTCTCTTGTTAGGCAGCCATTATGTCTACTACTGACATCTATGATCCCAGCTGTTCCAAGGCATCAGCTCTCTCCCCGGCATTGCGATACCTCCACGCCCTTTTAGCCCACACCTTAACAGGGCGACGAGAAAGCATCAGCATCATTAACACTCACGACACATACTTTCTATGGATCATAAGGCAAGGGCATATTTTCGATCTCGCATACTTTATCGCCCCTGCCTTTCGCCATCAGACCGAACGACACCGAAAGGGAGTCATCAGCATCGGCCTTTACATAACTCGACTAGCTCGATACTTTGGGCTTCTAAACACATCAGCACAGTCTCATCGCTCACACTTATCGGCCAGATTCCCCACAAGGCATCCAAAGTATGCTCTATATGAGGATGATAGAGCATCGTCATGGGTTCGATCCTTCTCAATACCGACTAGTACGAGCCATCGATGAGGATGACCCTAAGGATATTCCTAAAGATATCCCTTCATTTCATGAGGACCCACCTACTCAGCCACCACCGAGTCACCGACCAGTTCATGCGGCTGCTTCATTGACATAAATTTCTACCCACCTGGATTGATTTGAGCAAGATTACACTTAGCAATTCAATAACATAGAGGCGAATCTGCAACAGGTTTGTCAGCATTTCCACATTTCGCCTCTAGCACCACCACCTCACGGTCCATCTGTCGATGAGGACTTTTGAGTCCATTTATTTTTACTTTATTTTGTTTTTCCTTTTGTTTTTATTTTTCTTTTATTTTTATTTCTATTTCCAGTTTTCATGTTCTAAAAAGACTTTGAATAGTATATTTTGAATATCTCAATTTTATGCCTACTTCTCTATGCGTAACCATAATGACCCCATTAATATAATGCTCTAAACCATTCCTGGTGACATCATATTTCAAAAGGTTCAATCGATTGGTGCTACTTAAGAATATATAAACAGACCTATGGGAAAAGAGAATCCACGACTGCCATGTCCTACTCGACCACGACTATAGCCACCACGACACCGATCACCACGATAACCTCTTCGCTTAGCGCTGTGATTGTGGAACCCAACCTCTACCACCACTTTCACCTCTATCTAATGTCATATGCACATCATTTCCAATGTCTCTAAACCCCTTTCGCTCTTTCAAGGACTACATCCAAATTCAGGGTAGTTTCACTTCTCCCCCTCTTCTATAATATTATGCTTATGTTGTCATTATCTATCTTTGTACATTGAGGATAATGTACATCTTAAGTGTGGGGAGGTTAGTCATATCATTATTAGAAAACCCCTAAATTTTGTCTAATCCCCAAGTAATTTTTTTCATATCATTATTAGAATGAATTTTGATTAATTCATAATTTTTATTGATATGTTTTGGATCAAAACATAGGTTATTGTGTATTGATCCTCTAACTTTAAGGCAGTAGAGAATCAAGCATGATAAGTTGACTTTTGAGTATTAAAATTGCTAGGTTGTTTCCCTGAATTGAGGTATTATCTTGAAATTCTAAATTTACAAGATTGACATCAAATACCCATAATTTTCACGAGATTTTGAGCCTTTTAGAACATATATCTTCTTTGCTCACTTATTTTATTGGTTATGAGTGTGTCAACATTGATTCGCTATTCTAGAACTTGCATCGATTATACATGTCGAGACCACACCTTTGATTTGATATACTAAAATGATAAAGGCACTTACGTTTCAACCCATTTACCCCATAAAAAGCCTACCCACATAATTGACCCCTAGTGAACCCCCTTGAGCCTTAACCATTGTTTCTTGATTTTCCCCTTAATGATTAACCCACGACTAAACCATTTTTGATTCTTTAAGAATTTCTCTTTTTATTAACTCCTTTTTTATCGAGATTTGATTTGATTAGTTACCTAACTATTTCCGTCCATTTCAGTTACTGAATTATTATGTACTCTCCATTACTATTCTTATTAAAAAAATGTATATTTATATTCATTCAATTACATATTGTTTTAAAGAGATTGGATAAGTTAAAATTATTATATTGAGGGAAAGCTCACTTCATTTTAGAAAGTTTTATTTCTGGCACCTATTTGTAATTCAGAAATTAGTTTTATTCTTCTAAGCTGGGTAATTTATTAAATTAATCTCGATTGTATCCCTCTTTTTCAACCTTTATCCACACCTTTAACCTAAGCCCCATTACAACCCTATTAAAGACCTTTTGATTCGTGTATCATCTCATTTATAGTGGTGGATATTTGATTTTCATGCAAGCCTATGGTAATAACTTTTCATGTTTGACTATTGAGAGTTTAATTAGTGAACCTTAAATACTTCGAGTGATTTGAGTGAATCTTTAGTGAGGATGTCAACTCTTGTCAATTTGGAATTAAAGGTGATTACTAAGATAAAAGGGGATACTTATGATTTTATGATTAAAATGCTCAACTTGGATTGTTTGAAACTTTGATGTTCTTTTAGTTGAATTTGCAATGTTTGATTATCTGTGGATTGCTTTGAAACATTATTGATGAGAACTATAAGTTAAGAAGAATTAATTTTAATTGTGAGTTGAGAATTTTGCTTGAGGACAAGCAAATGCTTAAGTGTGGAGATATTTGATAAACCATAATATATACATATTTTTACATGCTTGGAATATTTTTGGAAGGATTATCATAAGATTTAATGAATTTGATGCTACTAATCATTTAATTTCATGTTTTATACTCAGGAGAGCTTAGGATAGCAAAAAGAGTAAGAAATGGGGCAAAAACGAACAAATTGGGCCTAATTCAGTGTTTCACACGGCCTAGGCACTTCCACACGAGTAATCCACACACCCGTGTGTCATGGTCGTGTCGACATCAAACCAAGTCAGAACTACATACAGCCTGAGCACCTTCACACGAGCGTGTCACACAGTCGTGTCCCTGTCGAGCTCAAGTCTAATTCTACCCAGAAAAGGCTAAGTTTGGGCTATTCTGTGCATTCCAAAGTCTATATAAACATCCTAGAAGAGGATCAAAGGGGGACGCATAGTAGAAAGCAGAAAATACTTGAAGAACAGCCATCGGAATCAGCTCGGAAGTAGGATCTCCTTCAAGACTTAAGATCTCCGTTCAATTTCCTTAGAAGTTCTTTGGGTTTCTTTATGTTTTGTTGTTGTCCCAATTTTTAGATGTTTTCCTCTATTTTTATGAACTAAATTCCCTAAATACCTAGGGAAGTTGAAACCTAAGGTGAATCTTATTACTATTTGAATTATACGATAAATACTTGTTCTTATTCTTAAGTGTGAGATTTAATTCTTATTTTAATATTTCAGGATATTAATTCAGGTTTTGATGTGCTTATTTAGTGGAGCAAAAGTCCTTGTTTAAGAGTAGATCCTCCATAATTAAGCGGAGTTGCAAGCAATGTAACAGCCCGATTTAGACCCTAATCAGAACGGTAGTTTCAGGACCACGAATCCGAGCCGGAAAAATATTTTAAAATTATTTTCTGTGTTTATTTTGTATGAATTTATATTTGTGAAATTTTCGTGAATTAATTTCGTCGTTTAGGTGTCTGATTAAATAAAAGGACTTAAATCGCGTAAATTGAAAATTTGGTAGTTTAATTTATAAAGGGCTGAATTGTTAGTGGCTTTTAAGGATGAGGTATTTATATTGTAAATAACCTATAAAGATATTAATGGGACGGTTAAAGACTTATAATATGTGGTTTTTAATATTAAATTGTTAAGGTTATAAAAGTAAGTTAATTATTAAAGCATATATATGATATAATATCATAAAATAAACTATGTTTTTCATTCTCTCTTGCACTGAATATAAACAAAAAGAAAAAGAAAGAAACAAGACTAGGTTTGGCCATCTTCCAAGCAAAAATCAAGGTTCGTTCTTTATCGGTTTTTGATAATTTCTACGTTTTTGAGATCGTTGCTTCGAGTACTACAAAACCCATGCTTGAATTTTTTATTTTGATGGATATTTTGAGTTGTGCCATTGTTCATAACTTGTGATATTTGTTGTTTGATGATGAAAAATGAAAGATATGTGTTAGATTAACATATTTTGTATTGGAGTTTTTGATGATTTTGAATAATTAGGACTTAATTGCAAAAATAATAATTCGGGGGACTAAAATGTGAAATTAATGAATAATAAGGGCTTGTATGGACATGGGTAATATTCGGCCTAACTTGGGTGTGGAGAAATTTGATGTATTTTGTGTTTTGTGCAATAAGGACTAAATTGTAAAAATTGTAAATATCAGGGGTAAAATGGTAAATTAATCCATTTGTGTGTTTTTGGACTAAATTGAATGAAAATATGTTTGAATGAGCTTAATTTGAATATGTTTAGATCAAGAACCAAAGAAATCAGATTTGGATCGGGGAAAAACGAAAGTCGTCGACTAGCTGCCCGATTCTGTTTTGTGTTGTCCGAGGTAAGTTTATAAGCAAATAGACGTGTTTATTTGGTAATTAAATGTTATATTTATATGCTGTTATGAAATGTAGAATTTGAATATGCTATGGCCGAAAATGATTAAATTTGACTACTAAACTTCCGAGTTCGATTCAACCGGGTTACGACGTCCGAGAGCCCCGTATGAACCTTAGGAATAGTTAGGATACATATGTCATGACATAGGATTCCGATATATGTGTACGAGTAAGACCATGGTATCGATATGTGGTTCCGTTATGTGTTTAAGAGTAAGACCCTGTCTGGGACAGTGGCATCGATATGTGGCTACATGTAAGACCACGTCTGGGACGTTGGCGTTGTACGATTTATGTGATTATCTGAGTGTCCTATCCGATTCCGAATGGTTCATCGGGCAAAGGTAAATTTTGCATGATTGTGTAATACGAGTAAAGCGGTCAGGTATGAATTAATTGTTTGGCTATTAATGATAAGGTAAGTTGGTAATCGGTATTTGTTTTATTCACACATAATTGATGATAATGACTTTAAGTGATGTTAGCATATGTATATTCGGCTTGTAGTTATATAAATTTAGTATGAAAAAATGACTCATAATTAAATGTAATATATGATTTGGTATAATTGGTCTTGTTGACTATTTATGTATATATATGCAATACTACATAGTGATTTTTTTTTTAGCTTATGTGTAAAAGTATATGCAAGCATGATTATAATATAATTTGTGGTTTTTGGGAAGTTGAATATTAATATACCCAAATGGTTAGGTGAGTATCCGGCCAAGTAAAAAAAATGCATTTACTTGTATATAAATAAATATGTGCATTCGGCAGGGTATAATAAAGTGGTTGGTAAGTTGATTGAAAAATAAACAATGTATGTATTTGATCATTCGGCCAGGATGATGTTTAAGTGCGAATGTATATATGTGGATGTACTTATAAGTATAACTTGAGATTAAATGGTAGTTAGTTACTATAAATAATAATTAACTTAATTGAATTAAATACTTTGTTGGGTTTACTATTTGCTTACGACTTGCTAAGCTATATTAGCTTATTTTGTGTATCCTTGTTTGTTTTATAGATATTAGAAATCAAGTTACAGTCTCGGGGATCGTCTGCGAAGTTCATCACACTATCTACTATTTTGGGGTACCTTTCTAAGTTAAATTCGAATTATGACATGTATAAGCTGAAGTGTGGTTTGAATGATAAATTTTGGTTGTGTATAAAGCCATGCAAAAATGGCTAATCAAAATGTTTGAATTAAATCATCCTAGGTATGGTCTATGATGATTATGGTTGAATGTTGCAGGTTATATATCTATGATTATTACGTGAGATAAATCTTGCATGTTTAAGAAATGAGCAATGGCTTGAAAGAATCGCGACTAATCCATCGATGTAAATTTTTATGTGAAATATATTTGTGAACCTAGTGAATATGTTTGTGACTTAGTAATGTTCATGATTCAGTGTTTTGAATTTTTGATAGGGTTCAAAAAATATGGCAAGGTTTATTACGATATATTTTTGTCCACTTGTGCTTTGGTAGGTATGATCATGATAATATGAAAATGGTTTATGTGTGATTTAATGAGAATGTATTGTAATACGTCAAATAAACATGACATATGTTTGTATTTAATTAAAGTCCTCCATATGAATTTATTTATAAATGAGAGTGTGGTAGCCGTAGCATAATATGCATGAAAATGGTAATGTATTCTACTTTATTATCCATATAAATATATATATGTTTGAGTATCCATAAACGTGATTTTACATATTTTGTCTTAAGTGTGATTTGATATAACACGCATGCAAACGTGTCTTAGGACACATGCAGAGTAAGATAAGAAATTTTACTTATGGTATAAGTGATTTTTAAAGTGATAAACGCAAGAGATTTTATATATAAAAATTTACTTGTTATTTACAAATTTGCAAATTTGTATTTAAAATTTATAAAATTGGTTGTAAGATGTGAGTTGTATATGTATATATATATGAGATTCGTATAGGCTATAATATCACTAATGTCGCATGTATACAATGATAGGTGTATTAGTTTATGATTTAAAAAAAATTAGTAAATTTTCGAGATTAATTTATGTGATTATGTAATGTTTATTATAATTGATCGGAATTGTGTTTTATTCCGTAACATCTTACGACCCTATTCCGGCGACGGATACAGGTTAGAGGTGTTACATGCAATCCTAGAGATAGGACGACATAAATATGCCGGATTAGAGTCAAATCTAATAAGGGAATCCATAGGTCGAGTTAATGCGACAATAGGGGTTTTAATTAGAAAGAGATTTCAATTAATCAACCGAGAGTCAATTGTTTTTAGTCTCAAGAGAGATAATAACATAAACCAGGGATTTTTACGGATTAAGTCAAGTGAGTAAATGGTCTAATACAAAAGTAATAAGTGAAGTCTAGGTGGATTCTTCCTTGGGTATTGTTTTCTCCATCGGTTTTCCAAAGAATATTTTCCAACTTTTATTTCTATCGCATTCTTAGTTAATTAGATAATTAAGTTTAGTTTAGAAAACATCCCTTCAATTCTTAGGCTAGATAATAAAAAAGATGGTAAGTACTAATACTTTTAGTCCTTGTGGATATGATATTTTCGGTCTCACCTTAACTATACTACTGTTCGATAGGTGAGCTTGCCTTAGTAGAATTTTTAGTTAGTATAGCGATCATCAATGTAGCGATGAAGTTGACACTAAGTTGTATGTTATACCGCTTGATTGTAGCTACAAAAGAATATTTGGAGTCAAACTCTATCCCAACCTCTAAATGGCCAAAATTTATTGCCGAAGTCGCATACCTTGGTATTTTATGAGGAAGGTCTAGGAATTTTAAACCACCTTCACTGCAACATCGAGAATACGCATGTAGGGAGGGGATTCGTACACCGTGAACCCAGGTCATCCCATCAAGCAATGTCCTTGTGGATATGATATTTTCGGTCTCACCTTAACTATACTACTGTTCGATAGGTGAGCTTGCCTTAGTAGAATTTTTAGTTAGTATAGCGATCATCAATGTAGCGATGAAGTTGACACTAAGTTGTATGTTATACCGCTTGATTGTAGCTACAAAAGAATATTTGGAGTCAAACTCTATCCCAACCTCTAAATGGCCAAAATTTATTGTCGAAGTCGCATACCTTGGTATTTTATGAGGAAGGTCTAGGAATTTTAAACCACCTTCACTGCAACATCGAGAGTACGCATGTAGGGAGGGGATTCGTACGCCGTGAACCCAGGTTATCCCATCAAGCAATGTCCGAAGTTTGACCGTCAAATCCATCATATTCTGGTTCAGTAGGAATGGGATCCAATTTGGAAATTACTTCAATTTTTGCACCAATTGTCTAGCCTCCTCTATTAGGTCATTATTTGTTTTATACCCTTCTTCGTCCTCTTTGTTATCAACACTGGTTGCAAGTCTAGGGTTGAATGTCCCTTTCTGGTCGAGGTTGCCAGGAGTAAATCATTTGTTATTGTAAATCCGATGTCAATCCGAAAATCATTTTTTTTGGCCCACCCTGGTAACTTGATGGCGTACCCGTGTAAATGTTACCGAGGTTGAACATAAGCATGCCGAAGTTGAAATCAAAGGAACTGATAAAATGTCGTGCAAGTGTGCCATAGGCCGGTGACCTAATACGCCTGACTTTCCCCGAAAGTTGAAATCAAAGGGAGAAACTAATGAATGCCTCACCATTGATGATGATTTTGGGGTGTCTTGGTATGAGCTTTGCAACAATAACGTGAATCTATCGCACAACTTTGTGGTCGAACTTTCAGCTTCTTGATCTAGTGTGGACTTTTCTAGACATATTGTGGTTGAGATTGGGCCACCTTCATCCTTTCCAACGAAGTCAACATATAACTCTAGTACAACATTCCCACTATAGCAATGTGATTCGATCACTGTCTCCAGCTCGTTGTCCTCTGTGATCTCAAAAATGACATATCTAACGAGGTTTAATGACAAAAGATATCTACATTTCAGGCTTGAAACTCTTCTTCGGATCCCCACTTTGCCCCTAATCCTTGTTCGAAGCTCTTTTAACATTATGCTTCGGTTGAATGTCAGATCTTCATATTGAGTTGATACAAAAAAGGGCCCAACTCGATGAAATTTGTAATAGATAACAATTTTGAGTCACCTACTCATCTTGAACCAAAGAGCTTGTTCCACATGTTTAAAACCAAAAATAATAATAATAAATATAGTTATCATCACCCAAATCCCTTAACCTACACGTAATTTTACAAATTACCTTTTCTTGGACAACAACGTAGGAACAAAATTCAAATTTTTCACGACAATGTCGATAACTCCTAATGTCAAGTATCCTTAAGATCAATAATCTGCTTCAAAGGTTAGTATGGAAATTCAATAGATTGTATTGAGTTTATTTTATAGAGCTCTTATCTCAATGTACATGAAACAATTCCAGCAACAACACATGCCCTAATCATCACAAGTTTTTGAGGTATACACTTAAAGTTGAAATTTGAGGGGTAGAAAACGCTCACCGTAGTGGCATTTTTTAGCACCCTTGTAATGT
Source organism: Gossypium hirsutum (assembly GCF_007990345.1). NCBI lineage: Eukaryota > Viridiplantae > Streptophyta > Magnoliopsida > Malvales > Malvaceae > Gossypium > Gossypium hirsutum. The sequence goes on along the minus strand of NC_053436.1, from coordinate 67,258,663 downwards.
ATGAAATTCATCCTTAGAATCCCAAGTTGCAGGGCTTAGATGCAGAAGCAATCAAGTTGGGAGTTGAAATGCCTATAAATAAAACATCTCCTACAGGAAGTGTTTTCACCTGGCATGTCAGTGAAAATGCCTCCTGCAAGGTGCATTTTCTCTATGGCCATTTCAAAACTCAGGCCAACTTGATTGCTTCTACCTCTAAGCCCTTGCAACCCAAGACTCTCGAGATAAATTTCATATATTGCAACTCGGGATTCCCATGATAAATTAAAAAATTTTCCTTTTTACCCGCCCTATCCCAATATAAATGGTCGTTTTCATCCCTTACTCACCCATATCTCAGTCTCCTTTAAATTATTATTTTCTTTTTTTAAATTATTATTTTATTTTTCTTGCATATTAAAATTTCTTGATTTAAAGATTTATTTCTCTCTAACTTTAGGAGAGACATAGTCATACTTTTAAGTTGTGTTTGGATTCACGGTGATGTCATGGAGCTCGGTAACCTATAAATTTCACTTGCTGTGTGAGTATGGAGCCATGACTTGAGAAGTTGGGATCACTTTGCAAGTCGAGGTCCAAGTTGGCAGTGATTATATCGTCTCGGGTTGAAGTGTAACTAAGACTTCAAGTTTACAAAGATTATGCTGTCAAAGGATGGAACATAAGTAGGGCCTTAGTTGATGGTGGTTATATAGGCACGACAACGAGTTTCTCCTCGTCATAGGAGCATTTTTTATAAAACACATACTGAAGTGTAAGGAAGGAACACGCAAGAGGTCTTTCAGTATAATTAAATAATTCATGTTGTCTATCCGAAAGCAGTGACCTTGTTAATAAAACCTATTACACCCCGATTCTGTCATAGGTTATAATAGTAGGGTCACCGCCTTTGGTGGTGATGGATAAGATGCATTATTTTATTATATTTAAACACTACTGTGTTTTTCTTCCTCGTACTTCTATTTAGATTTTATAAAACATCCTATTCTAACGAGGAAAAACTCATTGTCATGCTTGCATACAGAGGCAAAACTAGGGGGCTAGCAAGGGCTCCAACTCTCCTAAAATGGAAAATTTTCCATTTAGGCCCTTTAATATTTTTAAAATTTTAAATTAATAAATGCAAAATTGCACTTTGCCCCATAAAAATATAAAATTTTGATTTAATCCTTTAATAATTATAAAGATATAGGTTATTAAAATGATGAAATTACATTTTTACTATCGTAAAAATTATAATTTAATTTTGGCCCCTTAAAAAAAATTTTTTGTTTCGCCCCTATCTACATAACCACTACTAATCGGGGTCTCATTTATGTTCCATCCCTTGACAACATAACATTTGTAAACTTGAAGCCCTAGTTACAATTCAACTCGAGACCGTATAATTACCTTCAACTGGGACTTTGAGTTGCAACACGATCCGACTTCTTAAGTGATGGCTCTTACTCACATGGTAATGAAATTTGTGGATCACCCTGCTGCATGACACTACTATAAATTCAAACATTCCTTATAATTATAATAATGTCTATCTCAAACACGGAAAAAAATAAATCTACAAACTTATAATTTCCAACCGCAAGAAAAAAAATTATCAAAGTGAAAACGCGTCTTATAAGGAGTGTTTTTATTCTCTCTCCTGAAAATGCGTCCTACAGGACGCGTTTTCACTACCACATCAGTGAAAACGTATCCTGTAGGATGCATTTTCCTTTCTCTCTCAAAAAACAACGTAAAATGATAAATTAAAAAAATGGCATAGTTTCTTAAATAAATTATTTCAGCATATATCTAAAAATTAGCCCGTAAATAATCTACAACATATTTTATTTTTGTAATTTTTTTCTATAACTTAAGTAAGAAAAGCAGTAGTTTCCAAGTGGTTGGCATTGGATAAATTATGTTTTAAAGTAGGCTATTTTACCAAACTGACCCAAAAAAATTAATATTTACAAAAATGAACTAGGTTCAAAAACAATCACCAAAATGACCTGAAATGAACAGTAGAATGGGGTTTTGGGCACCCAATGGCCGACACCACCTAGTATTTTGCCCCCATGATTGCCTGATGATTGTGTCAGGCTTTAAAAAATTGATTTTTTACTTTGGGAAGTCAATGGCCTGCACCAAGGTAATTTTTTTAAAAAAATCGTATCATACTGGTAAACAAAAATACCAGTATTTAAAAAAAAATTGGTTCTGGCCTTCTAATGGCCGACACCAAGGAATTTTTTTGTGTGCCAATGCAATTTTTTTTTTACTTTTCTACATTGATTGCCGGCACTAGACCAGTAGTTTTTTTAAAAAAAAAATTTATTCTAATCTTCTAATGTTCAACACCAGACTAGTAAATTTTTTTTTTGTTCTGGCCTTCTAATGGCCGGCACTAGGGACTTTTTTCGTGTCCCAACGCAATTTTTTTTTTATTTTTGTACACTGATGGCCAGCACCAGACCAGTAATTTAAAAAAAAATTGGTTCTGGCCTTCTAATGGTCGGCACCAGGGACTTTTTTCATGTCCCAATGCAATTTTTTTTTACTTTTCTACACTGATGGTCGGCACCAGACCAGTAATTTTTAAAAAAAAATTGGTTCTAGCCATGTAATGATCGGCACCAGAGTAAAAAAAAATTTGGGTGCTGGGCATGTATTGGCTGTCACCAAAAATAAAAAAAAATTGGGGTGTTGGGCAGTTATTGGTCGGCACCAGAGTAAAAAAAAAATTTGTTGCTGGCCATGTAATGGCTGGCACTAGAGAGAAAAATATTTTTTTTGGGTGTTGGGTATGTATTGATCGGCACCAAACCTTATATATAGTGGGTGGTTTGGGTTCTTATAGTGTAAATGGATAAGAAAATATTGTTTTGAGAGAGGCATCAAAATGAGAGTGTTTGCGTAGTATATCATCAAATGATTTTTTTGTAGTGGATTGTATATGGAAGTTTTTTGTAGTGGATTGTAGATGGGAGTTTTTCGTAGTGTATAACTGAATTTCAGGGTTGAATTATATACTGTCATGTTTTAACGGAGTTGAATTATATACCTTCATGTCCACCCTAAAGGTTATGCTATTAAGGGTTGGATGACTTTTTGCACCGTAAATGGCTAATCGAGATGTCCAACCCAGATGGACATTATCTATGGTGCAATAGCGTTTACTACGCAACTAAGCTGTGGTTGGAACCGATTGGTAGAGTCTCCATGCAAAAGTATCTCAGGTGACAATGGAAGAAGAAAGGGTCTGGAGCTTTTAGGAAGTTATATTTTCCCTTCGTTTATACAGCTGGTTTTCTATTTCTTTTTAATTTTGTTGACCGTTTCTACTATCCAATTATCTTGTACTGATGCAACGTAGACCTGATTCAAGCAAAAGATGAATAATTGTGAAGAAAATAATATTGAAAATGATTGTATTATTTCTTTAGAATGTTTGTATTTTTTTTGTAACAGTAAATTTAATGTAGTTGTTTAAGATTTAAGGATTCATTTTTTATATTTTCTTGTATTAATTTCTTAGAATGTTTGTATTTTTTTGTATCTGTAAATTTAATTTAGTCCGTATTATATGTAGTCTGCATTTAAAATTTTCGTGTATTAATTTTACCCATATGTTTGTATTTTGTTGAGTGTTTAAATTTAATTTAGTGCGTATTATTTTTGTTTGAATTTTATATTTTTTTGTATTAATTTTTAGAGTGTTTGTATTTTATTGTGTCTGTAAATTTAATTTGTCAATTTCTATTTTTTATTCGAATTATATTTTTTTAATTAAATATTTCGAAGTCATTTATTAAAACAAATAATTATTTTAGAGAAATTTAACTAATATTAAAAATAGAATAATTACAAAATAAAGTAAATATTTACAGATAAAAATTAAAATTGTCGTGATCTTGGTGACGCCCCCGGCGCTGGCGTGTAACGGTCCGGATACCTCCATCGGCGATGCCGTTCACCTTGCTGAGGCATTTGATAATTGCTCGGTCCGGTCCCCGGTGTCCCGTCCAGTGTACTTAGAAAAGTAAAATAATCATATACACCATAATCCAGAGTTAATGGGTATTGCGTGACCGAATATGCCGATGGAAAAATATCCTCAGTGGTGGATATACGTGCTTCGAGATCGAGCACCGAGTGGTAAGATGTAATGACCCAAATTTATTAGAATCGAAAAAGTACATTATCGAGCCTCCGTCTTAACAAAATGGGTTCGTAAATAATTATTAGGAGTAATTGTAAGTCTAGTAATGTGTCTAATTAAGTTTTAATTAAATGAATTTAGTTTAATTAAGAGAAATTAGGAAAAACTGACTAAATTGAGTAATGGGTAAAAGTTTAATTATAGATTAAAAAAATAGCAGGGATCGAATAGGCAATTAAGCCTATTCTAATGAATGAGGCGGCATCTTTGATTTTTATGATTATTTAATTATAAAATATATTATTACGGTTATTATTTAATTATATTATAAATTAAATTGATTATATTATTATATTAGGAAATAAATTAAGAAAAGACAAGTGTAAGGTAAAAATAAAATACAAGTGTATTAATTTAAATGAGTACATTTGTATTATTTATATATAATTAGTAAAATGATATTTTATTATTTATTATTAATTAGTAAAAGATTTTTATATGATAAATAAATTGAAATTATGATAAGCGGATGGTGATAATAAAATACAAATGTAAAATATATATGTGTACATTTGTAATATTTATATTTGTTATTAAATAAATATTTAATAATTATTATTTAATTGATATTATATTATTAGATTCATGAATAAATTAATAAGTTGACAAATGTATGGTGATAGTAAAGTACAAGTGTAATAAATCATATACATACAATTGTAAAATACATATTTATTTACTTATAATTTAAGAAATAATTATTATTATTAAGTTAAAATAATAATATAATAAACTAAAGTAAAAATAAAAGATAAAACAAACAAAAAAAAACATAAAAAGAAACAGAACCATTCGAAAACAGAGAAGGGAAAGAAGAAAAGAAAGGAAAAGGGAAGGTTGACGAAGAGTAATCCGAGAATTACGGTTTGTATTTCTATAAACAGAACTTAATCTTTAAATTGTTATTTTTATTATTTGATGTGTATGGAAAGATAATAAGGTAAGTATTAGTGCTTTGATATTGAATTGAATGTATGTGAATTTGTGATTATTGTGAAATAGATATTGAAATAATTAGTTGCTGTAAATTGAGAAATGAATTGAATACTCTATTAACTGTATATGGTTGAGTCGGATATAGTTGGCATGCCATAGGATTGGAAGTGTTCAGGGATAGTTTGACATTGAGTCGATGAGGCACTATAAGTGCCGTACTGTTACTTCGACTTCGAGTCGATGAGCCACCTTGTGTGTCATACTATTACTGTTACTTCGGTTTAATCCGATGAGGTACTAAGTACCGTACTACTACTGTTTACTTCCGCGAAGCCGATGACGCACTGAGTGCAGTACTGGTGTGTTGGTTGGATCTGTGTATTCGTCTAAGTCCGAGTTATGTTAATAGGGGAAAACTATTGCACTGAATAATTGAATGACTGTATTACTGGACTGAATAACTGATTGTTATTGATCGTTTGATACTGAATAACTGATTGTTATTGAATAAAAATAATCAAATAATTGTTATTGAAAAATAATGATTGATACTGAGTTTGACTTAAAATAGAGCACTAGATTGAAAGTTGAATATTTAAATAGTTATTAAATTTGAGTGGTGTTATATATGTATTTTATAATTATTTAAGTGCTGGTTTATAGAAATACCACTAAGTGCATACTCAGCGTATGGTTTGTTTCCGTGTGCAGGTTAGGTACTAAAGTGATTAACGACTCAACATCCAAATGGTTATTCCATACAATTACATATGTCTTAAACATAGTCTATATCATAGTTTTGGGCAATTTTGTTGAATGATAATCTAAATGAATCAATTAGACATTTTATATTAGATTGTTATAAACATAAAAATTTTAGAACTTCATATTATTATTAGTTTGTTATAATCAGAGATGTATAAATTCATGAATTGATTTGTTTGAATTGGTCTTGATTTGAATTTGCAGGGAAGGTTAGATATTTATAAAGGAGTTATATTGAGTTCGCACAAAAAAAATTAGAGTTCCCGAATAAGTCCCGATTTAATTTTTAAGATGTGAATTAGACCTTGAGGGTCCATTATAGGGACTCTATAATTAAATCAAGTTATGTATGTCATTTATTTTGATTTAATTATAAATTATCTAAAAGGTCCAATAATGCTCCGTAATTCTAATTCGGCGACGGTTTGGGGTTAGGGGGTGTTACAATTAGTGGTATCAGAGCTATTCAGGTTTAGTTGATTCTAGGATCAAATTGGGTACAGAAATAAGTCTAGAGGTACATGTCATAATTGAGTTAAATTTGAATCAGGATTGGATGCTGATATATGTATGTATAATGAATTATTGTTTTTGTTTTATAGTTAAAGATGTTTGGTAAAAATATTGAAGATACTGATCGAGAAATGTATAATGAAGATGATGAACCATATGATATGAATGAATCGGAGTCTACAACGCCAAGTGTAAACCCAATAGGTAATCAACTATCAAATGTTGAAAGGGGAAATCCTAGAGAAAGAGATAATTTAGAAATACTCAGAGTGATCGTCGATGCCTTTCAAAAAGCAATAGGAACTATACCTATTATGACCCCTACTCCTACCACTCAACGAGCTCCGATTAAAGAGTTGTGGAAGTATGGTGCTACCGAATTTTTGGGTTTGAAGGGAGTTGACCCGTCAGTAATTGAAAATTGGATAGAAGTTACAAAGAGAATTCTGAAGCAACTTGAATGTACCCCACAAGAAAGCTTATTGTGTGTCATTTCTTTGCTTATTGTGTGTCATTTCTTTGCTATAAGGAGAAGCGTACGTATGGTGGGAATCGGTAACTCAACATGTATCAGAGGAATAGATAAGTTAGGAATTTTTTCTAAGAGAATTTCAAAAGAAATATCTGGGAGAATTATATATGAAAGATAGGAAACAAGAGTTCTTAATGCTGAAACAAGGTGAGATGTCTGTAGCGGATTACGAATGGAAATTTTTGAGATTGAGCAGATATGCAATTGAATTTGTATCGACTGAAGTTGACAGATGTAAACGATTTCTATGAGGATTGCATGATGAATTATGACTACAATTGGTGTCTCTTTGAATTACTGAATTTGCATATTTAATTGAGAGATCCAAAATGGTTGAAAAAGTGTTGGGATTAGATAAAAAGCCTGAAACTTTTCATTTACTCGGGAAACATCCTGGAACTACAAGCTCTAATTCACAACCTAAGAAATCAAAAGAATTTCGAGGCAGTTGGAGATTTGGTTCTAGATTAGATAGAAGAGACAGAAATCGTGGTAGGCAGACGACAATTTCCACCAGCAGCATCAGAGACCCATCTCGGAATACTGAAATTCTAGAATGTCAATATTGTGGGAATAAACATCAGGGAGAGTGTTGGAAATTAACTAGAGGTTGTTTCCGTTGTGGATTACTGATCATTTTGTCAAAGACTGCCCAAAGATTAAAAACATAGCACCAGAAGTATCACAAAGATCTGAATTTGCTTCTAAAGGTCGAGGGTCAGGCAGAGGTGGCTCAGTTAGTAGAGAGGTACTAGAAGAACAAGTGAAGTTGCCACTCAACAATTGGAAGCTAGAGCCCAGGCCCGAGCATACGTTGTAAGAACTCATGAAGAAGGAAATGCATACGATGTGATGACATGTATATTTTTATTGTATCCAAAACTCGTTTATGCTTTAATAGATTCAGGATCGTCACATTCTTATGTTAATACAAAATTAGTTGAAATAGGAAAATTAAAACCTGAACTGTCTAGAGTAACAGTAGAAGTAGCTAGTCCTCTAGGGAAAAGTAAGTTAGTGAATCAAATATGTCGAAGATGCCCATTAATGATCCAGGATAGAATCTTTTCTGTTGATCTGTTAATTATGCCATTTGGCAACTTTGACATTATACTGGGTATGGACTGGCTATCAGAACATGGGGTAATTTTGGACTGCTATAAAAAGAAGTTCATTGTTAAAATGAAACTGGTGATCAGATTGAAGTAAATGGTATTCGGACCAGTGGATCAGTTCGTATTATCTCAGCAATTAAAGCTAGTAAGCTTCTTTATTGGGGTTGTGTTGTTTTTTTAACATATGTTATTAATTTGGATTCGGTGGAGAGCAAATGTGGTAAAATCCAGGCTGTATGTGAATTTCCTGATGTAATCCCTGAAGAATTACCTGGATTACCTCCTGATCGGGAAGTTGAATTTGTGATCGAAGTATACCCGGGTACAAATCCAGTATCGATACCTCCATATCGTATGTCACCTACTAAATTGAAGGAGTTGAAGGTACAACTACAAGATTTACTAGATCGAGGTTTTATACGACCTAGTACGTCATCGTGGGGAGCTCTAGTGCTATTTGTTAAAAAGAAAGACGGTTCGATGCGATTGTGTTATTGATTATCATCCAGGTAAAGTTAACGTGGTAGCTGATGTATTAAGTAGAAAAGCTACAATTTAATTGAGAGTAATTTTTGCACGGCTCAGTATTACTGATAATAGAAGTCTTTTGGCCGAGTTGAGAGTAAAGCCGATAATGTTTGATCAGATCAACACAGTTGGAAGACGACAAATTGTTGAAGAAAAGAGAGATGGTACAGAATGGTACAGTAGAGAGTTTTAGTGTTGATGATCATAGTTGTTTGAGATATCGTGATCGAATTTGTGTTCCAACTAATTCTGAATTAAAAGAGTCAATTCTTCGAGAAGCTCATGACAGCCCATTCGCTTTGCACCCCGGAGGCATGAAAATGTACCGGAATTCACGAGAACTATATTGGTGGCCAAGAATGAAAAGAGACATAGTATAATTTGTGAGTAAATGTTTTACTTGTCAGCGGGTAAAGGCAGAACATCAGGTTCCTACTGATTACTTCAGCCTATTAATATTCCTAAAGGGAAATAGGACTGCATCACAATGGATTTTGTAACAGGGCTGCTATTGTTAGCAAGTAAGAAAAATGTCATTTGGGTGATTGTAGACCGGCTTACAAAGTCAGCTCAATTCATAGCAGTCAAAACGGATTGGACACTCCAGAAACATGCTGAAGTTTTATTTAGGAGATAGTACGGTTACATGGTATTCTGACATCAATAATCTTTGACCGGGATCCACGGTTTATATCTAGATTTTAGAGGCAACTGCATGAATCTCTTGGTATTCGACTCAATTTTAGTACAACTTTCCATCCACAGACTGATGGATAGTCAGAACGAGTTATTTAGATTTTAGAAGACATGCTTCGAACTTGTATTATTGATTTTGAATCAGGTTGGGAACGTTATCTACCATTAGCTGAATTTGTATACAATAATAGTTTTCAATCAAGTATTCAAATGGCACCATATTAAGCTTTATATGGTCAGAGATGTCAGTCACCAGTGTGTTGGACAGAATTGAATGAGAAGAAAATGATTGGGCCAAAATTAATTCAAGAAACAGAAGACACTGTTAAGAAGATTCGAGAAAGATTGAAAGTAGCTTTTGATAGGCAAAAGTCATATGCAGATCTAAAATGTAGAGACATTGAGTACACGGTTGGTGATAAGGTATTGCTAAAAGTTTCACCTTGGAAGAAAATTATGATATTCGGTCAAAAAGGAAAACTAATTCCTCGTTTTATTGGGCTATATGAGATTATTGAGAGAGTTTGACCAGTTGCATATCGTCTAGCTTTGCCTCCAGAATTGCAAAAGATTTATGATGTTTTTCATGTTTCTATGCTTAGAAGATATCGATCAGATCCTTCTCATATTATTTCTACAGAAGATATTGAAATTTGACCTGATCTATCATATGAAGAAGAACCAGTTAAGATATTGGCTCGAGAGGTAAAGGAATTATGTAATAAACGAGTTCCTTTAGTGAAAGTATTGTGGAAAAGTCATAATATTGAATAAGCAACTTGGGAATCAGAAGAGACTATGAGATCACAAATCCCTACCTCTTTTCAGGTAAATTTTGAGGATGAAATTTATTAAGGGGGGAAGAAATGGAATGACCCAAAATTTGCGGGCATCGAAAAATACATTATCGGGCCTCCGTCTTAATAAAATGGGTTCGTAAATAATTATTAGGAGTAATTGTGAGTCTATTAATGGGTCTAATTAAGTGTTAATTAGATGAATTTAGTTTAATTAAGAGAAATTAGGAAAAAATGACTAAATTGAGTAATGGGTAAAAGTTTAATTATAGATTAAGGGTCCATTTGGAAGCTAGGAAAACATTTTCGAGAAAATGTTTTCCTAGTTTTGCGGTGTTTGGAATCTTGAAAATATTTTTCAAAGGGAAAATGTTTTACTAGACACGGGTAAAATGGCCTTCAATTTGGGGAAAATGTCTTACTGATTTCATTTCTGTAAGACATTTTCCATTTCCTCTTCATCCAGGTAAGCCTTTTTTTCTTCCGTTCTTCAACTTTATGCTTTCTTTTTCTTCCATTTTTCAACTTTTTCCATCTCCTTCTTTATCCAGGTAATCTTTTTCTTCTTCCATTCTTCAAATCTTCTATTTTTCCTTAGTCCGTCGCATATCTTCTTTTCTCAGGCAAATTTTACACGCTGCTGTTTCATTTCCTTTCTTCCCCTCTTTCTCAGTATCCCATTCCTCTTCACAAGGTATGGTATCTTCTTTAATTCTACTTTTTCATTTTGTTTTGGTGATGGGTTTTGTGATGTGGGGTTGTGGTTTTGGTGCAGGAACTGATATCAGTCGACTGATATCACTGGTGTCAAGAAGTAAGGCTTCCCTTGCCTTAGAGGTATCCATCAATGCATGCCATTCATGAACCCTAAAATACTAAAAACTTCTTTGGCGTAATTATTTACTGAATTCAGAAATGCAAATTGATTTGATTCTACTAATTTGATTCAAAAATGTTTACCAAGTAAAATTAAATAACCATTGGATTGATAAAGTTGTTAAGATGGTGATGTCAACGTACAAGTCTCTTCTTCTGGTTAAGCAATTAGACTTTTCCTATGGGATAAAAGAGAAAAAGAATAGGCAGGTGAAAAAGGGATAGTGGAGAATCTTAGTTAATTGTAGAAATGATACTGGTAGATTTAGAGAATGGCAAGTGCTATCTACTGTTGTGATATTTAATTGGAAAGGGTAAGTTAGATTTTGTACGGTCCTTGGGGTTCATGTACTATTTATGGAAGTTGATGGTGAGAAGGCGATGTGTATGTGATCATGATTGTCGAGATTATGTATCTAAGACTTGGTGAAGCTTGGAGTCATCATTTTCCAATGGTAGCAATGTGAGTATAAGGGTGTAGTAGCATTCTAATGATCCCTCCTACAATCAAACAATTTAAAGTGAAAAGACGGAGAGAGGGGTATTTGGGAGTTCTTTGGTTTTATTGAGCCTTATTGCATTTGTTAAAAATTTTCAGTGGTGTACTTTAGTTAGTTCAAATGTTCAATGGCTTCAATATATCATTTCTTTTCCAGGAATTAAGACATTGAAATGCCTGTCATTCTGCTCTGTTAAATTAGTTACAACTCTCATTTCTTGTTTAAATGTGGGGTCAGTGGATTTTCTTGTATAATTTTTTTTTTGCAATATATATCAGAATTCTCTGCTGTTAATTTTTTTACCTCCAATACAATCACTCTTTGACATGGATATAGTTCCTTGCCTGTTTTCAACAAAGTGTTTCCCAACTACCTGCCTATCTGTCTCTTGTTTTGGCTAATTAGTATTACTCATAATACCCATTGCTGTCATTGCAGAGTATTTTTATTTACAGAGTCATTGCAAAGTATTTTTATTTCTCATAATATGTAAAGAGATGATAATAATGCCTTTCGGCTACCCTTTTATTCCTCATGACCATTCATCTTGGTTAATTATATAAATTTTACACACTGCTGTTTAGTTTCCTATCTTTCTCTCTTTCTCAGGATCTCAATAGTTTCAATACCCACCCAAAAGTTGAAGTCTGCAAGCCCTAGAAGCAGTGTGGTCGGTCCAAATGATGACGAAAGAAGCACGGTGAGCATTCAGTCAGAAAGAAACAGTAGGTATAGCATTGCAGGCTCCTCAGTGCATAACAATGAGGGCCAAGGAAGCTCTCTATCGCTTCCAAGTTACATGGTACGGACTGAAGCCACAAGAGTTAAGACCAAGTTGTAAAGTCCGTTGGGATTAGAAGCCAATAGAACACCTGAGAAGGGACCAATTGCGTCTACAAATAAACGCCTTTCTTATCCACCTTCACCAGCTAGGCCAAGGCAACACTTACTAATACAGAAGTTGGTGCCATGAATGGAAAGGGCAGTTAGTCATTTTATGTCATAAAAAATATAATATTAAAGAATGCAAGCATCTCTACGTGGGTATAGAGAAGTCCAAAATGAGCAAAAACAAAAAGGGAGGTGGCAAGGAAGAGCTATAGTCATTTGATTTCTAAAGTTTTTAATTCATTAATGCCTGAGTGGTTTTTGTTGGGGTATAATTGTTTGCTGGGATGCACTGTTATCGAACAGATCCTTTTCAATTCATACATCTTTGGGTTTTTTTTGTGTTTTTGATAGATTAATGTTTGTGATTGAGAGCAAATGATGTCCAAATTCAGTTCTTTGATGTTTGTGATTTTTAGTTTTAGATTTAACCGCTATTAAGGTATTTTATATTTAATTAACTTATTTTTTTCTGGCATTTTGTGGTTTATCTTAGGGTAGTTTTAATCCATATTCCAGGTTGGAGCTTGTTTATAGAGACTTCCAATTACTTCTTATTTTTGGCTTGTTTATTCACCAGAAACTAGGGTTGTAATCAAAGCGAAACTGAGCTTGATAAGCTTCGAAATCCACAGCTTAATGTTTGCCTCAAACACGATCCGAGTATCATTTTCAAAGCTTAAGATATGTTTGGTTCTATTAAGCTGGTGACTTAATTCCTGAGCATCATTCCTTTTAAGCTCGAGATATAATGAAACTATTACGATTAAGTTTGTTTAATCAATCCCACATTCAAACTCAAGTTAAAGCTTACTCATATATATTTAAAAAAGTATATACTATATTAAAATTTAGAAGAGCTATTTGAAATTAAGTATTAAAATGTTTAAATTCAACTAGTTAACGCAGCTTAATAATTAAATGAAGTAATTTGCAGACATAAGTATTTCCTTAAAATATAAATTTATTAATATATATATAATAAACTTAATCAAACAATGAAAAGATAATAAATTCTTAAATATAAATTATTACATAGCTTTTCAGGAAAATATTTTCAGGAAATCTGCTAAACAACAGAAAATATTTTACAGATTCATCCAAACACCAGAAAAGTAAATCATTTCCAGAACAGTAAATCATTTTCCAGAAATCATTTTCCGGAAAATATTTTACTGGCAAACAAACGGAGCCTAAAAGAAAATAGTAGGGATCAAATGGGCAATTAAGCCTATTCTAATGAATGAGGCGGCATCTTTGATTTTTATGATTATTTAATTATAAAATATATTATTATTGTTATTATTTTATTATATTATAAATTAAATTGATTATATTATTATACTATGAAATAAATTAAGAAAAGACAAGTGTAAGGTAAAAATAAAATACAAGTGTATTAATTTAAATGAGTACATTTGTATTATTTATATATAATTAGTAAAAATATATTTTATTATTTATTATTAATTAGTAAAAGATTTTTATATGATAAATAAATTGAAATTATAATAAGTGGATGGTGATAATAAAATACAAATGTAAAATATATATGTGTACATTTGTAATATTTATATTTGTTATTAAATAAATATTTAAAAATAATTATTATTTAATTGATATTATATTATTAGATTAATGAATAAATTAATAAGTTGAAAAATGTATGGTGATAGTAAAGTACAAGTGTAATAAATCATATACATACAATTGTAAAATACATATTTATTTACTTATTATTTAAGAAATAATAATTATTATTAAGTTAATATAATAATACAATAAACTAAAGTAAAAATAAAAGATAAAACAAACAAAAAAAACATAAAAAAACAGAACCATTCGAAAACAGAGAAGGGAAAGAAGAAAAGAAAGGAAAAGGGAAGGTTGACGAAGAGTAATCCGAGAATTACGGTTTGTATTTCTATAAATAGAACTTAATATTTAAATTGTTATTTTTATTATTTGATGTGTATGGAAAGATAATAAGGTAAGTATTAGTACTTTGATATTGAATTGAATGTATGTGAATTTGTGATTGTTGTGAAATAGATATTGAAATAATTAGTTACTGTAAATTGAGAAATGAATTGAATACCCTATTAACTGTATATGGTTGAGTTGGATATAGTTGGCATGCCATAGGATTGGAAGCGTTCAGGGATACTTCGACCTTGAGTCGATGAGGCACTATAAGTGTCGTACTGTTACTTCGACTTCGAGTCGATGAGCCACCTTGTGTGTCATATTATTACTGTTACTTCAGTTTAATCCGATGAGGTACTAAGTACCATACTACTACTGTTTACTTCCGCAAAGCCGATGACGCACTGAGTGCAGTACTAGTGTGTTGGTTGGATCCGTGTATCCATCTAAGTCTGAGTTATGTTAATAGGGGTAAACTATTGCACTGAATAATTGAATGACTGTATTACTGGACTGAATAACTGATTGTTATTGATCATTTGATACTGAATAATTGATTGTTATTGAATAAAAATAATCAAATAATTGTTATTGAAAAATAATGATTGATACTGAGTTTGAATTAAAATAGAGCACTAGATTGAAAGTTGAATATTTAAATAGTTATTAAATTTGAGTAGTGTTATATATGTATTTTCTAATTATTGAAGTGTTGGTTTATAGAAATATCACTGAGTGCATACTCAGCGTACGGTTTGTTTCCGTGCGCAGGTTAGGTACTAAAGTGATTAACGACTCAGCATCCAAGCCAATCTCAAACTCAAATACGTGGTGATGTACTTTTCTCTTTTGAAAATGGCATGTACCTAGGTTGTAATTTGTTGTTATTTTGATACATAAATATTATTGATAAATGATGATAATGGTTGTTCCATACAATTACATATGTTTTAAACATAGTCTATATCATAGTTTTGGGCAATTTTGTTGAATAATAATATAAATGAATCAATTAGACATTTTATGTTAGATTGTTATAAACATAAAAATGTTAGAACTTTATATTATTATTAGTTTGTTATAATTAGAGATGTATAAATTCATGAATTGATTTGATTGGTCTTGATTTGAATTTGCAGGGAAGGTTAGATATTTATAAAGGGGTTATATTGAGTTCACACAAAAAAATCGGAGATCCCGAATAAGTCTCGATTTGATTTTTAACATGTGAATTGGACCTCGAGTGTCCATTATAGGGACTTTATAATTAAATCAAGTTATGTATGTCATTTATTTTGAATTAATTGTAAATTGTCTAAAAGGTCAGGTAATGCTCCGTAACCCTGTTCTGGCGACGGTTTGGGGTTAGAGGGTGTTACATATGAGGACGATCCGGACCGTGTCAAATGTTGAGGCTCGAGGTCGTCACCAAAAATGTCCTCAAATAATGGAGGAATTTGTTGCTCGGGCTCGGGCTCCCGGTGGTGTGATGATGAGCCGATGCTTCATATTCAGGCTTGAGATCGGGGTTAGAGGCAGTATCGGGCTCGATGTTCCCGAATGGTAGAACTCGGTTACGGTGCAGTTGTACGTTCCTTTGTTGCCATTGGGAAGATTCCGGTTGCGCATCTCTTTGGATCAGCATGTATCGACCTTGGAATATAAAGAGTTTCCCGTGTGCCATATACCATGCTGCGTACCCGGGCGTAGGAGAGAACCCTCCCTCTAAGACATATAAGGGAGGGTGCCTCGAATGTCGATCATTCCATAGAAAGATATACGACTCATGTTTTTGAGCCCAATTTAAAGCGTCCCGACCCGAACCCTTTTTGTCCATTCTTTGGACTTCTTTGATGTTGACAGGAGGGTTCGGGATAGGTTGTGCGCAACCAAACTGCCTCAAAACCCGACCTCTATCGTGCCAATCCACCATATGGAAATTAATCAACGGCACATTTGACACGAATAGTTGTCGCTGCTCGATAATCCATGATTGTATGTGTGCCGCGATATCTTCCTCAACATATGGCATTCATATAAACTGCATAATATAGACAACACGTTATTATTTAATTTTTTTTCTTGTGCAATTGTTGTATTTAAAAAAGAAATATTCAGAATCGTATTTTACGCCATTCCTAGAATGAGTCTCTATCATCATACGGTACATAAGTACAGTGAATGATCGCCCGATTCCCGGTACAGTTGCCTATCTAAAAAAATGAATAAATTATCAGATTATTTTTTCCATGCAAAAAATGAGTATACTATACTATACAATTAAAAAATAGATGGCAAAATTGAACTATATATTACCTATTAACGAGTGGCCACACAAACGGTTGGTAGCTCACTGATGCCAGAAATGGCATTCGGTATAATGCCCAAGACTGCAGTAGAAGGTAGCAACCATCCATTGTTTTCGTAGATGGCTTTGTCGCTCGACAAAGCTCGCGTATAAGCATGCCAACACTACAGAGCCCCAACTAAATCTTCCGGCAAGCTCGAGATCCTCTAATAAGGGGAAATACATTATTGAGACTTCATTTTAATTAATGTCCGGCAATAGTATCCCACCTATAAGTTGAAGAATGAACGTTCTTGTAGCGTAGATAATGTTCATCTGCGTTGGACTACTCAGAAGATGCTGGAAGTTTTCTTTTAACCAAGTAAATTTAATATTGGTTAATCGTCTTTCCTTGTCATTAGGGGGAACCATTCCAAGTAACCGCTCGCAAGTGCCCCCACAGATCGGGAACTCTTCCAAGCCCGGTCACTACTTTGCCATTTATAGACAACCCTAGTTGGACTGCTGCGTCTTGCAGTGTAATAGTTACCTCCCCACACGGGAGGTGGAACGTATGTGTCTTCGGGTGCCATCTTTCAACTAAGGCCGATATTAAACGGCCCATAGCTTAGATATCTGAATGTATGTAGCTATGCCAAAACTCACGACATTCAAATACGGTAAAACTCTTCAATCGGGAAACAGGATCATGCAACCGGAGTCTCACAATTTGGTACAGATCCTGCGTTTATAGTAAATATATAATGTTATATTTCTCGTTTAAAAAAAGAATTTAAAAGAATATTTAAGATTAAATAAGACATTTTATTTCTCGTTTACCTTATGCACATTGGTTGCAATGTGGTTGTTGTCATTTAAAATAATATTAGGATTATGATCCATGGAGTGATCGGCGGTCGTAGGCGGCGGTTGACGGTGAACAGCGATTCTCGGAGGTGTTTGGAGGTGCTTGGTAGTCGTCAAAGTAGCCTATTTATAGCGAGGGACCATTTGGCTGAAGTAATGGCAAAATTGGAAAAAAAACAAATTAAGAAAAAAAAGCTGATGAATTATCTATCTTTCCATTTAAATTTAATTTTTTCTCATTTCAAAATTTTTATTTTCATTTCGGTATTTCTTTTCATTTAAATTTATAATTTTTTTAAATCTCATTCTATTTCATAATCATCATTTCATTTTATATTCATTTAACATTTCATTTAATTTCATATTCATTACAAATTTCATTTCATTTCATATTCATATTTCATTTGATTAAATTTTTTCATTTAAATTTATTACTTTTCCTAATATAATTTTTTTGTTCATATTACTTTTCTTTTCAAGTTATTTATATTTTTTCATATTAATTAGAAGTAGTCTCAATATCAGGGTCATTCAATTTTTTTCATATTTTAATTAAATTTTTTTATATTTTATTTTTATCAATTTAAATTTTATATTTGAAAAAAAAATCTCATTTCACTTTTTTTTATTTTGGTTTTTATGGCCTGACACTCCATTTATCAAGCCTGATATATGTCATTTTGAAATTTTTTTATCCCTTTTACAGCCGGCCATTGTCAGTCCATTTTTCAGGCCTAGGCCTAGGCCTCACACAAGCCAAGTTTGCCGCAATAGTCACATCACTTTTTTTTTATTTATTTCATTTCATTTGATTCTTATTCTCATTTTATTTCCATTCTCATTTTCATTTCATTTAAATTATATTTTTTCAATTTAATTTTTTTTTCTCATTTCATTTATATTATTTTTTATTTAAATTAATTTTTTTCCTTATTTCATTTAAATTTATCTTTCTTTCAATTTTAATTAAATTTTTTTCTCATTTCATTTAAATTAAATTTTTTCCTCATTTCATTTAAATTTATCTTTCTTTCAATTTTAATTTAATTTTTTTCTAATTTCATTTAAATTAAATTTTTTCCTCATTTCATTTAAATTTATTTTTCTTTCAATTTTAATTTTAATTTTTTCTCATTTCTTTTAAATTAAAATTTTTCCTCATTTCATTTAAATTTATCTTTCTTTCCTTGTAAATTTAAAATTTTCCTCAATTCATTTATATTATTTTTGCTCATTTCAATTTATTTTTTTCTCATTTCATTTAAATTATCTATCTTTCCATGTAATTTTCATTTTTTTCTCATTCCATTTATCTAATTTTTTATATATTTACAATGTTTTTACAAGAACATGTGCTCAATAATATATCATTCATCATCTTAGAGTCCGGCATTATGAGACGATTGACCGAAAACATAGACATGATGTGGGCGTATTGATCGGTTGTGTCCGGATGTTCAACATACAGTGCTACAGAGACTATGGTCAAGCACCATCTCAAAAGTAGGCGGTGGAACTTCCCAGTTTGAGACATCGGGCATTACAGGAAATTTGTTCCCCCATATACGCAATGTGCGTTGCAACGTGTAGATCTCGTCTATGAATTGTTCAACATTTAAGTTTGCTCTCGTACATGCTACATGAACATGCGCACACGGATATCGAAGAGTTTTAAGTATCTTGCACTCGCATCGCCTATTTAGCAGATCAACTGTGTACAACCTAGGTGGAAGACCCGAACGACGGCCGATGTACTCTTGAACTCAGAAAGTCTCCAAGTCGCGTGAATACAATTCTGCGTTCATTGTTTGTAACCTTCGACTATTTACTGCCATGACCTTTCAGACGACCTTAACGTGCACGTGCCTGGCCTCGATCTGCTTAGCTTGTCTTAACCCCATCTTAGGCATCAATGTGGCCAACCTATAGAATGTTGCCGAAAAATAGCAAAAATCGGGAGATGGCGTGTGCGCCTCAATACAGAGTTGACTTCCTCTACCAGGTTGGTCGTCATCTGCCCATACTGAAACCCCTCATTGTAACTTTGAGTCCATTGCCAGTTCTCCATGCTATCCAACCATTTTCGGAGATCTATTAGTAAAGATGACATCTGGCATTCAAGCCTAGCCAACCTCTACCTGAATCTTCTCGATTATAACTCATGAGCTGCATATTTAATTTGAAATCATCATTTTAAAAACAACAAAAAATTTGAAAAGTAATTTTTGAAATAAATACAAACAAAATTTTTTTACCTATGTTCGCGAGTTCTTTTTTCCAATCTTTATTCTTATAATCTTCGTGGAAGTTTGCGGTGATGTGCCGAATGTAATAAATAGACCTCCACGGAACCCCCGATCGCCTTATTGAAGCAAGTAATCTTTTCAATCTATCTGATATAAGGCAAATGTTGTCTTCTCTAACAACGTGCCTCCGCAGATTTCTGAGGAAAAATTCCCAAGACTCGAAGCACCACGCTCCATGATGGCGAAAGCGATCGGAAGTACATTTCAATTGCTGTCTTGTGCAACAGCAAAAAGGAGTATTTGCGTGTATTTGCCGTACAACCATGTCCCGTCCATCTTCACCATCGGCTTTGTAACGCCCCCTAACCCTATACCGTCATCGGAACAGGGTTACGAGACATTACCAGTCAGTACAGTCCAATTTCGGTCATTAATTAAAATAAATATTTACACACATCCTAGTTTTAAGATGTCGTCCCTTTAATGGGCCATCGCGGTCCAATATGAACAGTAAATTCAATTCGGGACTAATTTAGAATCATTACGAATTTTTAGTAAATTTCAAAATTCATACTACATACCGTTGCCAACCATATTTACTCATTTCATGAGTACATCTACAACCTAAATGACTCTCATAAAACATCCTAGG
Organism: Gossypium hirsutum; assembly: GCF_007990345.1. Taxonomy (NCBI): domain Eukaryota; kingdom Viridiplantae; phylum Streptophyta; class Magnoliopsida; order Malvales; family Malvaceae; genus Gossypium; species Gossypium hirsutum. The sequence goes on along the minus strand of NC_053436.1, from coordinate 67,238,335 downwards.
TACATGCCATTACCAATAATTAACACACTTTACCTTAATGAATTCGGGATCGAACTGGGATGCTGATTCAACGTTCTATCTTTACTAAACCTGCGCACGGAAACAAACCGTATGCTGAGTACGGTATACTCAGTGGTATTTCCATAATCCGAACACTTAATAATATAACAATTAAACTTAAAATCACAATAACAATTATAAGTATTCATTTATTTGTTTTATAGATAAATTTTCAATTACTTACCATATAAATTCTATACAAGTCATATAACAAACACAATAACATATTTGTTCAATTCTTTTCATTTACTTACCGTATAAATTCTATACAATATATTCACAATTCACTTGTTTTCACACTTTATTTCTTAACAATATACCATTTTAATTCATTCTAACATCAATCATCATCCATTTGAACTTCACTCATTTCATGAACCTTTTGGTTCATGTTTTCAATCTCATATCTCAATTTCAATTCTCAATTCAATTTCTCATTTCATTCCAATAGCTCAATCAATCAAATTCACTCGACTTATCTTTTCACTTATTTACCCCTATTAACAAGACTCGAACCTTGGCGGATACACGGATCCAACCAAACACACCAATATGGCACCCAGTGCCTCATCGGATAGTTCGAAGCAATATTTGACACCCAGTGTCTCATCGGCCTAGCCGAAGTAAAGTTGGTACCCAGTACCTCATCGAATCTATCCGAAGAAATATAGTGACACCTAGTGTCTCATCGACTCGAGGTCGAAGAATCCCTGAACACTTCCAATCCTATGGCATGCCAACTATATCCGACTCAGCCCGATACTGTTAATAGGGTATTCAATTCACTTTCAATTTTTTTCAATCAATACACATTTTAATTAATCACATAAATTCATAATTCAATACAATTCAATTCACTTTTCAATAACAAATATCCAAATATCACAAATCTCATATTTAAAATTTTCAAACAATTTATATTTCAATTCAATTCAAATAATCAATATATATTCAATATTCAATATATATATCTATATATATACGCCAATTCAATCAATATAAATTCAATAATTTCATCACATACTATATCAATCCATTTCATTTGCAAAACACAATAATTCTTACTTCAAAACACTTAATATACATATTAAGAAATAAATTCAACAATTAAGTATTAGGTTCGGGTTATAGAAATACAAACCGTAATTTTCGAGCTAACTCCCGTTGACTTTGTCTTGTCCTTTCTTAGCCGAGATTTCTGGTACCACATTGACTACGAAATTAATACAATTCATAATCATTAATACATTACTAATTCATATCTTGAGTTATAGAATTCTAAATTAATATCCACTAATTTTTCCTGAAACTAGACTCACAAATCTTCTTACAATAAAATTTTCAGAATTTTTGGTTTAGCCATTAAGTACAGTTTATTCTTTAAATTCTCCCCTATTCTGCTGTCTGACAGTTTCGTCCCTTATTCACTAAAAATTAATTATCTCACAGTACAGAACTCAGATAACATTCTCGTTGATTTCTAATGAAAATAGACTCATTAGGGATTCTAAACATATAACTTTAAGCCTCTAATTATTTTTATTCAAATTTTGGTGATTTTCCAAAGTCAGAACAGGGGAACCCGAATTCATTCTGACCTTGTCTCACAAAATTCATTATATCTCATAATTTACAATTCAATTGCTTATATCATTTCTTCTATAAGAAACTAGACTCAATAATATTTAATTTCATATTTTTTCATCCTCTAATTCAATTTCTACAATTTTTGGTGATTTTTCAAACTTAAACTACTGCTGCTGTCCAAAATAGTCTTAGTACAAAATGTTGATTTACTTTAATTTCAATTTAATTCTAACTAAATTCACTTACTTTTCCATCTTAATTCATACTTTATTTCTATTCAAATTTCATCCATACTCTCATTTAAATATTAAATTTCCAGCATACTTTCCTAATTTCAAAATTTCATCAATTTAGTCCCTACAACATAAAACTTATAACTTACTTTACAATTTGATCCTATTATCAATTCTAGCTTGAAATTTACTCAATTAAACCCTTAATTCACTATTTTATTCAACATGAACTATACTTGAAAATCTATAAACTCTCAAAATATCAACTTAATTTCATCAAAGTCTTGTTCCAAAGCTTCTAAAACATCAAAATTTAAGAAGAAATGATTTAATTGACTTACCAAATTAAACTTTGAGCCTTGAAACCCAAATTTTCCTTTTTCTTTTTCTTTCTTTCTTTCTCCCCTATTTCTTCTCTGTTTCGTTTGCTTTCATTCTGTTTCTTATGTTTCTTTACTTATTTATATAATATAATATATAATATAATATACTATAATATAATAATAATTTAATATATATATTTTAACACATAAAAAATCTCAGATTTTTATGTTTATGCCGCCTCACTTAGGACAAATGGCATAATTGCCATTTTGGTCCTCTTCATTTTCTTTTATTCTACAATTCAACTTTCATCCTTTATTCAATTTAGTCATTTTTCCTAATTACTCTTAATTAAACTAAATTTACTTAATTAAACTCTAATTAACCACTGAATTGACTTCGTAAATATTTTTAATAAATATTTACGAATCCATTTTTCAGAAACGGAGACCCGAAAATACACTTTTTCGGTAACGGTAAAATTCGGGTCGTTACAGGCTTGTAATAAGGGAAGGCCCTAACACACGGCTCGAACATCCAAAACAATCGGTGAAAAACTCGTTTCCCCGATTCTATCTCCCCGTCCGGGCCTTTATACTACATTGTTTGCAAATCAGTCACTGTCCCGAGCACATACTCCTGCATCCCAGCTATCCACCCTTGAAGCTCGTTGTACGATGCATCCCAGTCATCATATAAATCTCACATCGCCATTTGCTTTGCCCACCATGTCTTTCGGTATAACACTTTATATTTGAATCGAGCTTGCATGTTCGCAATAAGGGACCGACACCTGAATGGTGGGCAACTCTTTCACCAAAGGGATGATGCAGTTGCATATAGTTTTTGCATCTAATTTTCCATGGTCTTGCGACATACGAGCGGATGTGTATGTATGTGGACCTTTTAGTTTCCTTATTATCCACATCTGTGTCCGCTACAGTAACGCGGCTCAGACACGCCATTTACAACCACTTACGCTTTCCAACATTCTCCTACGTACAAAGACTGCGTTGATTTCGTTACTTTATAATCCACACCTAATTTCAAGCTAAGTTGTTTTATAGCATGTAAATAGTCTTTTTTTGATCGAATTGTTGTCCTACAAACAAATTTTCATTGTCGAATTCATCATCAAGTAGGTGAGCAGGCACAATATTTGTATATTCTGAGAACTCGCGTGCAAGAGTCGCATCAAGATCCATGTAGATCATGAAGGACCCTAGATTATTTCTTATAACTATACCAGGGCCCGTATTCTCGACTAAATGGGGGTTTGCATTTTCACCCTCCACCGGCCCTTCCTCGTCTATATCTTTAGGGATGTTATCGAAATCAGGTCACTGAAATCATCGTTGGGATCACGATGGGACTGATCATCATTATTGGACCCTTCATAACCATCTTCTATGTTGACCAACACCTCTGGATGGATCTCTAGACGAGGACACAAGTTTGGGATATTATACGAACATCCATCGGTGTTTGGATTTTTGGGAGTTGGTATTGATCGTCCAAAAACCCTACTGATCTTCCCAGGAGATGTTAAGATCAAAATCAATTCTAGAGTGTTAGCTTGTTGGAATTACAACTTGAATGGGATCCGGTTCAGCTATCTTCGCGAACAACTCAACCGAGCTGAGATTTTCTATCTCAAGAGGGCAATAAATTGCTATCATTGTCCCTAAATCATCATCATATTCAAACTCCATTCCTGAGAACTTTAATGGATTAGTTGAAATCGGAAATTTGTTAAACAGTCTCAACATTTGCTTTCCGCAACCAGTTGCTATCTTTGTACTGATTTTTCATTTTAAATCCGCCAGCGAAACACGCTTGTTGAATCTCATTCTTATTTTTTCCAACTTTGAAATACACAGGCTTCTTCATTGTGTTTATCATTTCTCCATCGAAATGAACATAAACAAACAAATTTTGGGAACTCATCTTAAAAATTTTTTACTTCCTTCTCGACAAAGAAAAATAAAATTTTTAATCTCTCTTTTCAACTAATAAAGCAAACAAAAACTCAAATGTAAGATAAAATACCTATATATATCTGATGATAAATTTGGTGCCGGCCATTACATGATCAGCACCATTTTTTTTATATCTCTGGTGCTGGCCATCAATGTAGAAAAGTAAAAAAATTTTGCATTGGGACACGAAAAAAGTCCTTGGTTCTGGCCATTAGAAGGCTAGAACCAATTTTTTTTAAAAAAAAAATTACTGGTTTGGTGCCGACCATCAGTGTAGAAAAGTAAAAAAATTGCATTGGGACACGAAAAAAGCCCCTGGTGCTAGTCATTAGAAGGCCAAAACCAAATTTTTTTTTAAAAATTATTGGTCTGGTGCCGACCATTAGTGTAGAAAAGTAAAAAAAAAAATTACATTGGAATACGAAAAAAGTCCTTGGTGCCGGCCATTAGAAGGCCAGAATAAAAAAAAATTAAAATTACTAGTCTGGTGCCAGCCATAGTGTAAAAAAGTAAAAAAAATTGTATTGGGATACGAATCTTTGGTGCCTGCCATTAGAAGGCCAGGATAAAAAAATTTTAAAACAATTACTGGTTTGGTGTCGGCCATCAGTGTAGAAAAATAAAAAAAAAATTGCATTGGGACACGAAAAAAGTCCATGGTGCTGGCCATTAGAAGGCCAGAACCCAAAATTTTTTTTACCGGTCTGGAGCTGGCCATCAGTGTAGAAAGGTAAAAAAAAAATTTGCGTTGGGACACTAAAAAAGTCCCTGGTGCTGGCCATTAAAAGGCTAGAACCAAATTTTTTAAAAAAATATTAATATTTTTGTATACCAGTATGATACGATTTTTAAAAAAAATACCTTGGTGTAGGCCATTGGGTTCCCAAAGTAAAAAAAAATCAATTTTTTAAAGCTTGACACAATCATCAGACAATCATGAGACCAAAATATTAGCTGATGCTGGCCATTGGGTACCAAAAACTCCATTTTACTGTTTATTTCAAGTCATTTTGGTGATTGTTTTTGAAGCTATATCATTTTTATAAATATCAATTTATTTTAGGTCAATTTGGTAAAATAGCCTTTAAAATACATTATTTGTACCTAAAAGGGAAAAGAAACCAAACAACGCAGCCAGCAGACCTACGTTTCAAACAGGACGCAGACAAAAACATCAACGCGCAACGCACCGTTTCATCTCCTTTTCTTTCCCATTCCCCATTAAAAGAACGAACACGGGAAAAAAACGTTAGGGCTTCTGCAGAGAGAGGGGAAAAAGAATCGAAAATGGAAATTACGGAGAAAAGGGAAGGAGAGAGCAATAACAGCAGCAAAGATTTGAGCAACAATGATAATATTAACAACGATTTGACAGATTCTGATGGCAATAATACGAGTAAAGAAGCTGAAGAACGCCGAGCCCGTGACCTCAAAGCCGGTTTGCATCCTCTCAAGGTATTTTTATTTCTCATGATTTTTCTTTCTTTTTTTTTTTAAAAGATTAATTTATGTGAATATATGTGTAATGTTTTGCTTGTGGATAGATCTGTTTACAATTTCAAAATATCGCTTTTGAAATTTTTAGGTTTAATGACGGACTATGGCATTTTATTTCGATTCAGATAACTTTTTTTTAACGTTTTAAATATATAATCTTTCACTAGTCTTTTTAAAACAAGAAATTTTGTTTTCGGAAATTTATTTCATTTTGCTGAATTGTTTCTCCTGTCAATTTTCACGTATTCATATTGAAATATTGATTCCTTTTTGAAGTTATAACATTTGGAATGATTTACTCAATTGAGACACTTGACGATTCAGCGAAAGAATTTATGTAATAGAAACACTGTTTTCTCTTTGTTTTTTTTTTCCTGAATAGTTTGAAGAGGTAGTCTAGGAAGTGATTAGTTGATTATTATATATATTAAAGCATCCCGGAGATTTTGCAGCACGTAACTTTTAAGTTCATAATGTGGTTGCAGAAGTGCATGCTTCGACTTAGAAGAGAAAAATGGGTTCTCCAATACTATCATGGCGATGCATTAGTTTACCTGAATTCAGTTAAACACCTATGGATATCTTATTGAACTAGACAATCCAAATTCTGATCAAAATGTGAAAGAACACCATGATAACAAATGAAAGTAAACCTTGAAATGAATCTCTTTTCATGGTCAAGATAGCCCGCCATGGTACTACCTTAGCAAAGTAATGTATCCAACTCAGTTTCTACACATTCTATAATTAATCCTAAACTCCTAATTAACTAAGGTAAAATGAATTCACTTCGAGTTAAGGGAAAGTATAATCTCCGCACTGTGCTACCTTTTATGTTGTAGTTCATGTTTCATGATCTAAAGGAGCTGTATCCAACTAACTTAGTCTTCAATTTTTATGATTTTCTTGGCTCTTCATTTTCAAGGTCTGACATATATATAGCTATTCAAGTGCCAAATTGGTTGCTTATTAGTCCCTTCATTCGGTTCTCACATTTTTTACAGCTCAAGTTTGTCTTCTGGTATACTCGTCGGACACCTGGAGTTCGAACCCAAACAGCCTACGAGGACAATATAAAGAAAATTGTGGATTTCAGTACTGTAAGTTCTTTTTAAAAAGCTAACTGTGTTTGATTGTAAACACTCTCACCTTGGTATAAATGTTTCTTTTTAGGTTGAAGGTTTTTGGGTCTGTTATTGCCACTTGGCCCGTCCTTCTACTTTGCCAAGCCCAACAGATTTGCATTTATTCAAGGAGGGAATCCGTCCGCTATGGGAGGTAATTATCGAAGGCCTTCCCTTCCAACTGCCAGTGCCACTTTTTATATATATATAATATTATATAACTGCTATCAAATCTTGAACATTTTATTTAACATGATTCCTTTGTGGTTTCATAAAATTGTTATTATCTCAGGACTCTGCAAACTGCAATGGTGGCAAGTGGATAATTCGGTTCAAAAAGGTTGTTTCAGGTCGCTTTTGGGAAGATCTGGTAAGAAAGTATACCACTTGTAATAATCTATTTTCTGATATTCTAATTAGGTTTTGTTCTATGAACAAGTTCAAAAGTCTCTTTTAAATCAGCTTTCTGCAATCAAACCAGAGCCTTTTAAATTCTTGTCTTGATCATGGGAATTCCACCTTAATTGAAGCATATACTTGATATCTACCTGTTCTATAACTAAATGAGAGCTTCTTTAGACTATTTCATGGGAAGTATAGTGATATTATGGTTGAAGATGGAGGTGCAGAATGTTATTCTCTGTTCTGTGCAAATACTTTGGAGTTCCATTAACAGTAAACTCCCTGTCTTTTGATTAAGCTATGAGATAGGAATCTGAAAATAGTTTAGTTGATTATAGAGGTTGTTATTCGGCTCTTAGCCAGGTGTGTGCCTCAATTGATTACACGGGTGCCTATTTAGCGCTTGAAAATACCAATTCCAAATGTATGTGTTGATAGTGTATCTTTTTGTTTGAAGGGGGAAGAAATTGGGCATTTTTGTAACCCACTGATCATTGATATGAAGAATAATAGTTCCATTTTTTTCTGAAAAGATGAGAAGTTCTAGGGTGAGCTTTCAATCGGTTTTAATTACACCAAATATTACCTAATTACACAAATTATTACAAATATTATATAACACAAATTGCACAAAACATTGTCTGATTACACAAACTATTCTTACTTTCTAATTTTTTGTGAAACATTGAAGCTGATGGAAAGCTCGAAACAAGGAGTTTCTTTTAGAATTTTCCCTAAGAGATTCCAGAAATCTGGTTCAAATTTCCTTAGAAGCGCATTTTTTACCATCTTGTTTCTTTTCTAGTTGACATTTAGGCTTTCTTGGTGCAAATGTTAACCTCACTGCCTCTTTTAAAAATGCTTCCTGATTTTAAGCTATAAAATAAACAAATAAATAGGTTGTAAGACATCTTGTTAAATGCAAATGTTCCGCTTGGAGGTGTGTGAAATGTTGTATTAGTGTGTGATTGGGTGTAGTGATGGGCATTAGATGTTGTACATTGCAGGTTCTTGCCTTGGTTGGTGATCAACTTGATTACGGAGAAAATGTTTGTGGTGCAGTGCTGAGCATTCGCTTCAATGAGGATATATTGAGCGTATGGAATCGTAATGCGTCGGATCATCAGGCTGTTATGGCTCTAAGAGATTCAATCAAACGGCACTTAAAGCTTCCCCACAGCTATGTGATGGAGTACAAGCCCCACGATGCTTCTTTGCGTGACAACTCATCATATCGAAACACGTGGTTGAGAGGTTAGAAGTTGAGAAAATGAAAACACTTAAAAAGACTGTTTAACGTCTCTGCATCTTTGGATGTTATGACATGGAGAACCATAGTTGATTATAATCGTTATGTTGGACTATGAGACAGGTAGGTGTCACCAATGTTGGGTTTTATGGAAATGTTATGCTCCTTTATCCATTGGTATCCATATATTATTAATATGAAGTTGGTTTCGCTAAAATGTTTGTAGAAAGCCTTTCGTTCAAATTCTACTTGTAGTTTGGCCACTATAATGCGACTAAGATTAGAGTAAAAATTTAGGAGAACGAGCAAAGGTTAAAATAAGATTAATTTTTTATAGATTCAATTTTTCGTAATGTATTAAGAAAATATAAGACAAATAAGAGATACAAGCTGACAATTTATTTTTGGGTAAACTATATAAATAGTGGTTCAACTATTAGATTGTCTACATTTAAAAAAAAATTTGTTATTGATGTCATTGAAATATAATATTGAAATATAATATTTTGGTCATTAATTGATTAATGGAAAGTTGGCATGGTTTTTTTTAGGATAAACTATAAAAATAGTAATTCAATTATTAATATATTTTTGTTTTGGTCATTCATGTTTAAAATTATCTATTTGAATCACTAATATTATTAAAATTTAATATTTTAGTCATTTTTTTGTCAATGACTAATGACAGTCTTTTATCGGTATAATAACTAATTTAGTCTTTCAATGTTTACAAACTTTATCAATTTTGTCTTACTTTTTAAAATAATTCAAATTTTCAAAACTTTAAAAAGTTATTTAAAAGATCATTTTTTCTATCAAGATATATAAAGGTTTACAGAAATACATACAAAATTATAAATAAATGAATATACATTTTTTTTGACATAAAATTTATTAATTAAGTAATATATTTATAAATAAAACATTTTTTAGAAACAAAACCCCACAAATAATACTTAAATGAGATTCAAACTAATCCCTTTTTTTGTTTATTTTATAAATAATAAACTTTATTATGCGTTTTGCCTTGCTCCAAAGTTCCCGTCAAATTTGTCGAGTATTAGGTACCGCTTTTGCGTACAATCATCGACACTAATAATCATTACTTCAAACATCTTGATTTTCACACCCTCCACCATCACGCCATCAGACTAAGAATTGGTCGTAGAGTTGTCGGCATGACCTTTCACCTATTGGGTCTCTAAGACCTCATCACTACCTTTATACCCCCAACTATGCTCACCCTCAAGCACAACAAACTTGTTACAGGCAACAACCTAAAGACATTGATTCTCAGCATTTTCAACCTCATGCTATAGTTTTTTTACTCAACTTGAACATGGTGTGTAACATTCTCGAAAACCTCTTAGTCATAATGGTATTATTTTGAGCAATTACAAGTCGAATTTTTTAGAATAAGTAAAATGAGATTTTTAAGTGTTAGTGGAGAAGGTAGTGGGAGATTGGAGAAAAATTAAAAGATTATTGTATTAAAAAATATTAGTCCTGGATATGGACTAAATTGTAAGGTTTTACAAAGTGTTTGTGTCAAAGTGAGAAATTAGAAGTATAAAAGATTAAATTGAATTAGTAGTGAAATATGTGAAGACATGGAAAACTCTTTTACTAAGATCATGTAACACCCCTCATCTGTATTTAATACCAGAATAGGGTTACAGAGCATTACCGGACTTATAACACAAATAAACATACATTTCACATACATATTCCAATACCATGTAATCATCATTCAACATCAATCATATTGTCCCTATTACGAGCCCACGAGGCTCAAAACATGCATTTAGAGTGGCTCGGGACTAAACCGATAACTTATGAAATTTCAGGGGAACTTAGAAAATTTTACAAAATAAGGGGACACACGCTCGTGTTATAGGCCGTAGGGACATTCGAAATGGGATCACATAGTCGTGTCCCAGCTCGTGTCCGACCCAGTGTAACTCTCTGATTTGGGTCACACGGCCAACACACACGTCCGTGTGACTAACCCATGTGCCCTAGAAATGGCCACACACGCCCGTGTATCAGGCCGTGTGCTTGGCTGTGCCAAACCTGTAGGGTATACTGACTTATATCGCACGACCAAGTCATACGCCCGTGTGCTAGGCCGTGTGGAGCATACCGACTTGATTTCTATTTCAACACCAGGGAACACACGGCCGTGTAACCTGACCATGTGTCACACATGGCTGGGACACATGCTCGTGTCTCTGTCCGTGTAGACAAAAATAGGCTATTTACCAAGCCATTTTGCCATCCAAACTTGCACACACCTAAACCAACCTATTTGGCACCAAAACATAGCATATATAGGTATTCAGCTAACTCAACCAAGCATAAATCATACCATTTCAATACCAACAACAACAAGTTGCACATGTACCACAAAATGCTATATCATTTTATACCAAATCCACATTTCCAATTTAACTAAATGGACACTTCCAAACATGCATCAATTTACATAAACCCACAAGCATACTAATTCTCAATTCATCAACCATTTAACATCCACAATACCTATTATCAACAAGCATTACATATCCATCATTTAACACATAACCAAAGCCATATGCACATATGTATGCACAACCAAACCAACCAAATTAAGCCAACTCTCATGGCTATATACAAAACCATAATTTAAACATTTACAAGCCAATTCAAAAGACCAAAGTCATTACCAACCCATATACCAAAATAACCAAACTCCTATACATGCCATATACTTAAAACACTTAAGTTCAGAAGTACCCAAGAGATAGTAGGATAGTGTGATGAAGTCTCCGACGATCCTTGAATTCGAGCTAGCTTTGATTTCACTATAAAACAAAGAAAAATTAAAAAAAATAAGCTATAAACAAGTCCGTATGAAAATAATAAGCAAAACTCACCATTTAATTATCATTCAAAATATGTATATAACATACTATAAAATATTTAATCACAATATTAACATGTAGTCAAATCACCTATTTAACCATGAACTCATTTCTTCCATATGTTCGATGTATATATAGTTTTCGTACATACCTGTATTGATACTTATCTATTTCTCACCATTTCATATCTTCGATATACCCATTGAACCATTTGGAATAATACAAGATACTTGGGAATCTCGCACCCTAAGTGCCAATATATATAGCCGAAGCTATCTCAATATCATATCTCAATAATACTCAATCTCGAGCTATCAACGAGTCAGCTCACATAAGCTGACGGTCATGAAGTAACTACACAGTGCTGCTCATACAAGTAGAAGAGAATCCGCAACACATGCTGGATAACTCAGCCACCAGTAGGACGTACGGACCAGCACCAAAAACAATAATAACCCCTAATGACATGTCATTCGTATCCTAACCTATTCCTAAGGTTCAATCGGGATTTCCACCCCAAACCCAGCCCGGACGTTATGGCCGAATTCGGCGTGTCACATTGAAGTGTTTTAGCAAAAATCCTGTCTTCATTGAAAATCCTTCTTAAAATAAAAGAAACCCTAATTACCTAAAAAAAAACCTTTTAGTTACGAAAGCCTTGTTTAAAACATTTGATTTTTTAAAAAAAAGCTTAGTTGCGGAAACGTAGAAAACATACTATAATTTAAGAAATCCATGTTCAACTTCTCATAATTACAATAAAAATAATAATAATAATTCAAGTTATAATAACATAATGAAAACCATATTACAATCTGGTCTGAACATACTTAAAAAGAAATAAAAATTTAAATGCTTAAAAAAAACCAAGTCCGAATTATCTTGCAAGTCCGAATTATCTTGCTAGTCGGCCACCTAGAGTCCCTTCAAACATCGAACCTTCTACTGAGCATCACGTGAAAATAAAATAAAAGAGGGGGTGAGTTTTCGCAAACTCAGTGTGTACAACCCTCGATGAAAAACAAGCATTCAAAGAGAAACCATCAAACATGCAATTCAATCCCATCCAAATTATCCATCTGCTACAGACCAGCTCCGTCCCCCGTCACACTATATGGGGATATAAATATCGACCCAACCAGCCCACACACCAATGGTAGCCCGGTTGCGAAACTACCTTCATTTACATATTGGGCTTTAAAAGCCGTCGGTGGATCTACGATTGTCAGGCAACCATGCGATCCTCATATACTTCCTCCGTTCCATAGTTCCCACCCCATATGCAACCTAAGCAGAACATCATATGTATGCATGTCACATCCATAAAACTTACATACAGCACCTAGGGGTATTTTGGTCATTTTTGCTCTTAAGGGCATTTTGGTAATTTTCCTTTAATTATGGTTTTCACTTACCTTGGCCCATGAACAAGTTCCGTGAGCTAAGATGAACGAATACTATACACTAGGTAGGATTCCAGAGAAAAGGAGGTGGGTCATTAAGACCGCTTAAGTACCAAGCTCTCCCTAAATCCAATCCTAGACATGTATATACCCGTTGCCACACCTTAACCCTATGACTTGTTCACCGTTGCAATATATTAATTAAGTCTTATGTAGTTATCATATACTAGGCCCAAAAGCCTTTACAAAGCCCCACACAAATTCACATACCTGTATCTAGCCCATTAAGCCCATTCATATTCATATGACCCATTAGGCCCAAATCACCTGTATATGGCCCATTAGGCCCAAATCATATTTATATGGCCCGTTAGGCCCAGTCACATTCATATTCATGCTCACATAAAAATTCCTATCACATAGCATCAATATTTAGTTTTTATCTATTATGGGCCCAACAGCCCATCGGGCCCATCTAGCCTATTCTGGGCCATATGGCCAAATTACAACCCAAGTCCACGGAATCGCCCGTGGATCTCAGGCAACCTATTGGTCTCCCCTTACGAGTGTTCGCGCATTCGTAAGACTACCGTAGCTAAACTTTCAGCTTTTCGGCATTTCAACATTTTGGCTTTTGTCGATTCATAGTGTGTGTGCAGTGTATGTACACTCCTGGTAGGCAAGCGTGCTGTGATTCCCTTAGTCACCAACCTACAAACGGTATCATCCTACAATTAATCGTATGCTTAATACATATTTTTACTAAAAACGAAACCTCACCTTTCACCTTACCTTGCGCGACAAGTATAACAACCCCTTCTTTAATCACTAATCACGATCAACTCCTAGATCTGTGTAATAGCCCAAAATTGGGTCTAGTTGGAACAGAGGTTTCGGGACCACAAAATTCGAGATAGAAATAATTATTTTATGATTATTTTGAGGTCTATGATATGATTGCATGATTGTGTGAAAATTTCGTGAAGAAATTCTATGCATAAAGTGCTCAATTTGAAGTTAGGGACTAAATTGAATAAGTTGCAAAAACTTGCATTCTAGAAGTTTCTAGTATGAAATTGCTTTGAAATATTAATTAGGAGGTATTAAATATAAATTTGACCAATTTCTAAGTGATGGACAAAAATTGGACAGATGGAATTTTTGAAAGTTTAGTAAGGAAGGGCATTTTGGTCATTTGGTAATTAAAAGAAATAAAAAGGGAAAATAAAGCCAAAATTTACTCATCTTTCTCATGGAGGCCGAAATTAGCATGGGGAAGCCATGGATAGGGTTTTCAAGCTTTCCAAGCTCAATAGTAAGTCCGTTATAACCCCGTTTTTCAAGTTCTTTACGTTTTTGGAATCCCGGTAATTTGATTAAGCTTATTCTAGCAATAATTTAAGCTAGGATTCATATTTGGAAAAATACCCATAGGTGAAATGTGTTTATTTTGCTGTTTTATAATAGAATATGATGTTTTAAATTATGTTAGACAACTTGTGCTACTCGGTTTTGAGTGAAAACAAGTAAAATGGCTTAATCGGTAAAAATACCTAATAGTCATAAGTATATGTTAGAGTGAGAATTTGATGTTGCCATAGAAGGTAAAAGTGATCAGCATGTCATAAAACATAAGAATAAGGGATGAAGTTTAATTCTCGAGCCTAGGGGCAAAAGTGTAAATATGCAAAAGTTTAGGGGCAAAATTGTAATTTTTCCAAAGTTTGAGTTAAAGACTTTTTTTAATAGTACATTAATTAAATAAGTAAAATATGATGTTTTAGACCCCGAAAAATGAGATTTGAACCTAGAATGAGAGAAAAATCGAAAATTAGGAAAGTTGGTAAAATGGCCGTTTTAGTATCGAGGTAAGTTCATATGTATAATAAGCATTAATTTATGCATGTTTCAATGTAAAATTGATATATTCATTATGATTTCTGAGGTGTTGAAAGTATGTAAGTTGGTATGATAATAATACAACAATAATGCTGTAATTTATATTTGAAAGTTAAATTTAGTGAATTAATTGAATTATATTAAATTAAATGATTATGATGCCAAGTTTATGAATTGATTTAAAAATATGTCTATGGTAAATGAAGTGCATTGAATTATCATACATAAATGTGATTTCTATGATTATGGATATTATGGGAAATTGTAAGTTCATATGATTTTAATAAGACAATGTGTAATTTAATGTTATTGCCTTGATATTAAATGAGATGTAAGTTTATATGTAAGTAATACATCAATATTACTTGTATTATGATATTTTATAATAATATTGGAAATATGTTTGTGGATAGTTACTTGATTGGTGAAATTGTTAGAAAAGAGAGAGAAATCCCGGTTGAACCTTCGGAAAGATTGGATGATACAGATAGTATGTAGCTAGGTCAACATGTATGGTGCTGAGTGCATGTCATGTGTACAAGAGAGCTACAAGACATTATGATGTAGCTAGGTCGCATGGGTGATACTATGTGTACACCATGTAGACAAGAGAGCTACGGGATATATGTAGCTAGGTCGCAT
This sequence comes from Gossypium hirsutum, assembly GCF_007990345.1. Taxonomy (NCBI): domain Eukaryota; kingdom Viridiplantae; phylum Streptophyta; class Magnoliopsida; order Malvales; family Malvaceae; genus Gossypium; species Gossypium hirsutum. Next base: position 67,223,033 of record NC_053436.1, on the reverse strand, counting down.
GCGTGGTTCTAGGTGAAGGACACCATGTAGACAAGAGAGCTACGAGATAAATTGGCTAGGTCACATGGGTGGTATTGAGTGTTCACCATGTGGACAAGAGAGCCGAACTATATGATGGGTGGAGCTATCTGCTGAAACCACCAAGTATCGAGGATTGATCCGAAGTGTTCAACGGGAGACTCTCTATGTATTGCTTTGTGAGTTTTGTGGTGAATAAGTGCAGGAACTTGATTATGTGAATGATGTGCTCATTAAGTGACCAGGATGTGGTGAGGTTATAAACAAGTAAGTTATACATGAGGATGATTTTATGGTGACCTTGTGATCATGGGCCTATACTTGTGATGTATGAAATGTGCTGAAAATGATTTGTGATATGTATATTTAAATGAGGTTAATACAAAGAAAGTGTGAAAGAGTGAATTAGCAATAAAACTGTTTTGGACAGTAGCAGTGACATGATTTTGAAAAATCACCAAAAATAGTATAAATTGAATCAGAGACTAAATGAGATATAAAATTAAAGCTTAATGAGTATATTTTCATATAAAAGAAACATATCAAGAAAAGGAGTTCTATATTTTGAGATATTTATGTTTTTGTGAGACTGGTTCAGAATGATTACGTGATCCCCTGTTCTGACTTTGGAAAATCACAAAATTTTGGATAAAAATAATTAGAGACTTAAAATCATATTTTTAAAATCCCTAATGAGTCTATATTCGAGATAAATCAACAATAACATTATCCGAGTTTTGTACTATGAGATAATTAATTTTTAGTGAAGAGAGGTCAGAACTGTCAGAAAGTGAAACGGGGGAAATTTTAATGAATAAACTGTACTAATTGGCTAAACCAAAAATTATGAAAATTTTATGGTGGAAATATATGTGAGTCTAGTTTTATGGGAAATTTACGTATCTTAATTTGGAGCTCTGTAGCTCGAATTATAAATAAGTAAGTGACTATGACTCGTGTGGACAGTTTGATGTGAGCATTTATTAGTAAATTGTGAAATCGTACTTATAAGAATGCTATATACATTAAGGATGTGGAATGGAGAGGAGGAGGAGGAAAATAAATATATGTGGAATACATGGAGACTATGGTATATGAAATATTGATATAATGAAATAAATGATATGTGTTTATAAGAAAACAGAAAGAGAATGATATGTATCATGACATGTATATATATATGACTAGTATCAATGTAATGCTTGTTGGGTATGGATTTGAATTGAAATGTTTCAGGAAAATATGCTATTTTGCGTATCTGAATTGTGATATTTTATAAAGATATGATCTAGTTTTAAATATGAATGCTTGATGATTAAGCTGAAGATATTTTGTAAGATGATTATCTTGATATAAATGTATAAGTGGTACTATAATAAACAAGGTAAAATGAGTATGAGAGAAACATGTATGATGACATACAAATGCTATGTTTGTGGTTTAATTGAGAATATTTAATCATTAAATGAATACCATGTTATATGCTTTTGATTTTGTATAAGTGTGTAAGAGATTAAGGTTGACCAAAGCTTGGAAAATAGCCTAGGTATATTCCACACAGGCAGAGACACGACAATGTGTCTCAGCCATGTAAGGAACACGACTTTGGGACACGAGCGTGTGGAGCCTTAAAGCATGAAATTTCCAAGATTTTCGTAAGTTCTCGGTTTAGTCCCGAACCCTTTCTAAAGTATGTTTTGGGCTTCGTAGACTCAAATAAGGGACTATGTGTAAGTGAATGAACGTTTTGAAATATGAATGAAATTTTATGGCCCGTATTTTAGTTTAATGTTTGTATGTTTGTCCGGTAACGCCTCGTACCTTATCCCGGCATTAGGTACGGGTAAGGGGTGTTACAATCTGCATCAATCTTAACTATTAAAACCAAAATAATAGGTGACTCGTATCCAACACAAGTCCCCTTTACCTTAACTATGACCATTCGACCAACTAAGATTAAGAGTACTTACCAACGTCTCTCACCTGAAGAGCAAATCGGCAGGGATCCAAAAACTAAAATTCGATACCTATTCCTACCCAAAAACCAATTAGAAAAAGTGAGGAAAAATAATCAATACCTTAGCAAAAACTGACTGGAAGAGCAAACACTTACACTAAATTCAGTCAAAGAGTATTTGACCCTTAGAAGATTCGGCTTTTTGGCTTTCAAACTTGGTATGATGAACAAGGTTTATCTGGCACCAAGGGAATCAAGAAGAAATCGGCTAACTAACAATGGATCAAAGACTTGAGCAAAGGAAGAATAGAGAATCGGCACAAGAAAAGAAAGAAGGAAGCAAGGGTTTTCGGCTTTTTGGATCTTGAAGAGAATAGGGTTTTCGGTAGCAAGGTGAAAAAAGATTTCGGCATTAGCCTGATACCCTTGCATTCAACACCTATTTATAACCCTTATGGCCAAATTCCTCAAGCCCAAGTTCCCATTTCGGGTCCACTTGCTCCTCACTTCTCATCCCCTCATTTTTCTCCCTGATAACCCCTTGATCCTTTCCTCAAATTTCTCTTTTGATCACTCCCTTTGGAGTCCATCTTCATGCCACTTCCATCCTTCTAGAAGGCCAAAATTAAACTTCTAAAAGTACTAAACTAGGATTCAAACCTTGGATCCCCTTGCTAGCCACTAATGCCACCTCCCTACACTCTAAGTGGCGTCAGTTAGCCACTCTTCCACAAGGCTTTTTGATGCCCTTTTTCTCTATCTTTATTTAAAAGCCCAACTACTTGCAAACAAGGTCCTTTTAATAATTAAACTATAATTTCATTTACCCCTAGGTTCGAACTCAAACCTGAATTAAGACCTACTATAATTATCTCTTGGCTAGGAATATAAAACACAATTTTTATCAAAACTGAAAACAAAAAAAGTTTGGGATTTCGAGATTTTTGGGTTTCGAGATTTTTGGGGCATTACAACTTTACCCTCTAAAAGAAATTTCATCCTTGAAATTTCCAGCTACTAACACAGTCTGCCACACCACACTTCCGCTGCGCACTCTAATTCCAACTTAGGTAAATAACACACTATTGGTAAATACATACCATTATTCGCCTCTAGAGCGTCTCTATCCTCTTAACGATGTGCTGCATAGAACAAAGGTGGCTGCCTCACCTCAGCATGACCAACATCTCTGCCTGGTGCTCCACGACCCAAACTGTTTCCACCCCTAGCCTGATCACGGCCTCTCGACGGTAGCTGACCACCCCTCGGTGGCTGTACACCACCTCGGTCCACGACTGGAACTTGAGCTAACATTCTAGAGAAATTCTTGATCCTATGCTCCATAGATCCACAAGCTAGACAAGCTCCTATCCTCTTCCAACACTCGCCTAAATGACCTTTCCCACAATTAGCACAAAGTGGCACCCCTGGATTAACAGCAGGGGGCCCTGCTTTAGCTGGCCCATTAACTCTAGCCCTAGCCCTAGGCATCTGTCCTACACCAAGAGTCTCAGCCTCCCTCTTATTCCTACCCCTTTCTTTCTCCCGATTTAAGCGCTTAGTGCGCTTTACCTCTTCCGCTATCTTAGCTTTCTCTACCAACTCCGAGAAAACTCACTCCCTTTGTGGAGCTATCTGTACCCTGAGGCTATCTTTAAGTCCATCCTCAAACCTCACGCAACGCTTATACTCCGTTGCCACTATTACTCTCGCATACCTACTAAGGCGTAAAAACTTCACCTCATACTCTGCCACCAATTTCCACCATAATGTCCTCCATCGGTCCTGTGTGGCAATGTTCCAAGATTTCAATGCTTGTGTCCTTGTGACGCATCTTCTTATGATTTGATCTGCACATTTACAGAAAAGAAAAGGGTCTTCCCAAAAGTAGTTTTTCACATCAGTGAAGAATCGCTTCTTTTGCTGATGTGTCAACCCTTTTGGGATAATGTTAGCGGCTAAAAAATTTGCAATATCTGCAAACCAAGGTACCTCAGAATTCAGATATAGCAAAAAATTGTTCTTCGGGGAATGAATCATTTATTTCAATGTCATCTGGTTCTTTGGTACTTGAGTTTTCAAGCCTGGAGAGATGGTCAACCGCAAGGTTTTCTGCTCCTTTCTTATCCTTAATCTCCAAGTCAAATTCCTGAAATAATAAGATCCATCGAATGAGTTGAGGTTTTGCATTAATTTTAGTCAAAAGGTGGCGAAGAGCGGAATGGTCAATATAAACGACAGCTTTAGACAATATGAAATATGGCCTAAATTTATCGAATGCAAAAACCACAGCTAGCAACTCTTTCTCCGTGGTGGTGTAGTTTTTTTATGCGGCTGTCAAAGTTCTGCTAGCATAATAGATAGGTTGAAAATGTTTATCTCTTCGCTGTTCCAAAACTGCACCTACTGCAAAATCACTTGCATCACACATTAGTTCAAAAGGTGAATTCCAATCAGGTGCAATTATAATTGAAGCTTTAGTCAGTTTATCCTTTAAAGTATTGAATGCTTCTAAACACTCCTGATCGAAATTAAAAGGCACATCTTTTTCTAGTAATTTAGTCAAAGGCTTAGCTATTTTAGAAAAGTCTTTAATAAATCTTCTATAAAACCCAACATGTCCTAAGAAGCTCCTAATAGCCTTAACCGAATTAGGGGGTAGTTTTTCAATGGCTTCAATTTTAGATTTATCAACCTCAATCCCTTTACTAGAAATTTTATGTCCTAACACAATACCTTCTTGAACCATAAAGTGACATTTTCCCCAGTTAAGCACAAGGTTTGTTTCTTCACATCTTATTAACACTCATTTTAAATTTTTTAGGCAAAGATGGAAAGAGTTATCTAAACTGAAAAATCATCCATAAATACCTCTATGATGTCTTCTACGAGTTCGTAAAAAATGACCATCATGCAGCACTGAAAAGTAGCAGGAGCATTACATAATCCAAAAGGCATTCTACGATAAGCAAACGTACCGTATGGACTTGTAAATGTTGTCTTTTCTTGATCTTCAGGGGCTATTAGGATTTGGAAATAGCCAGAGAGTCAGTCTAGAAAACAGTAGTACATGTGTCCTGACAATCTTTCCAACATTTGGTCAATGAATAGAAGGGGAAAGTGGTCTTTTCTCGTGGCATCATTTAGCTGCCTATAATCAATGTACGCTCTCCAACCTGTGACTGTCCTTGTTGGGATTAATTCATTCTTCTCATTGGCTACAATAGTCATGCCTCCTTTCTTAGGAACAACCTGCATTGGACTCACCCAAGAACTGTAAAAAATAAGATAAATAATTCTAGCATCTAGGAGTTTAATTACCTTAGCTTTAACAACTTCCTTCATGTCGGGGTTCAGTCGTCTTTGGGCTTGCACGCATGGTTTATATTCATCTTCCATTAAAAATTTTGTGGGTGCAAAAAGAAGGGCTGATCCCTTTAATGTCAGAAATTTTCCAAGTTATGGCCTTTTTATGCTCTCTCAAAACTTGGAGTAATTCCTCTTTCTCCTTGGGTTGCAATTTGGATGCAATAATTACCGGTAATGTGGAATTATTTCCAAAGAATGCATATTCCAAGTGATTATGCAATTGTTTAAGTTCTAGTTTGGGAGGTTTTTCAATAGAAGGTTTTTGCTTAAGTTCATCGTTTACCTTAATTCCCTCATATTTTGCTAGTTTTGGGGAGGTTTTATTAAATTTTAGTTCAGTTCCTATTTCAGAATCGTCATCCATCCGCTCTCCTTGGGCAAGACACAGTTCCATCGTGTCCTTGTATGCGATTTCCTGAAAAGAATCTTAAGTAGCATGATCAATAGAGTCGATAAAATAACATGAGTCATCCCGTTCTCTAGAAAATCTCATGACATCATAAATTTTAAAAATAATCTCTTCGTCACCTACTCTAAATACCAATTTACCATCACCCACATCAATTACAGCTCTAACAGTGGCTAAAAATGGCCAACCTAAAATTAAAGGCACCTCAACATCTTCATCCATGTCAAGCATAATGAAATCAACAGGGAATATAAATTTATCTACTTTTACAAGTACGTCCTCTATAATTCCCCTAGGATATTTAACAGATCTATCAGCTAATTGAATACTCATCCTAGTGGGTTTAGGTTCCTCAAGAACAAGTTGTTTAAACATTTTATATGGCATCAAATTAATGCCGGCGCCTAAATCAGCTAGTGCTTTATCAACATTCAAACTACCAATTAAACAGGGAATAGTAAAACTTCCTGGGTCTTTTAGTTTGGTTGGCAGTTTGTTTTGGAGTATGGCTGAGCACTCTTCATTAAGCTCCACTGTAGATAAGTCTTCAAACTTCCTTTTGTTTGTTAGAAGCTCCTTTAAGAGTTTTACATACGTAGGCATCTGCAATATAGGTTCAACAAAAGGTAAGTTAATATGCAATTGTTTAAAGAGTTCAAGAAATTTACCGAATTGTACATCAATGCAGTCTTTCTTCAACTTTGCTGGGTATGGGATTGGTGGTTTCTATTCTCTTGGCATTAAGTTGTCATTGTTTTCGGGTTCGACCTCCTTTCTGTCAGCTTCTTATGGTGGCTTCTTTTCAGATTCAGCTAATACTTTCCCACTTCTTAGTGTAACTACTTTCACGTGCTCTTTTGGGTTGGGTTTATTGTTACTTGGCAGGCTACCTTGTGGTTGTTTGGAAATCAACTTGGCGAGCTGTCCAATCTGAGTTTCGAGCCCCTGGATTGATGCTTGTTGATTTTTAAGTGCCGTCTCGGTATTATAAAAATAAGTTTTTAACACCGAGATGAATTTGGTTAGCATCTCCTCAAGGTTCGGCTTTTTCTCCTGCTGGTATGGTGGTTGCTGAAAGCTTGGAGGGGGAGGTGGTCTCTGATTTCCTTGGCCTCCCCATAAAAAATTTGGGTGATTCCTCCAACCTGCATTGTAAGTATTGCTATAAGGATTGTTTTGAGATCGAGGATTGTTACCCATGTAATTTAACTGCTTGTTTTCGATGTTGTGGCCATAAAGTGGGTATTCTGAACTGCTTGATCCATCTCCACTCGCTTCGCACTCAATTACTGGGTGAACCTATGAAGAACTAAGGAAACCATCAATTTTCTTATTCAAAAGTTCTACCTGATTAGAAAGCATGGTGACTGAATCGACGTTATAAACGCCGGTTGCTTTTGTTGGCTTTGTCCTCATGACTTGCCACTGATAATTATTCAATAACATCTTTTCTATAAAGTCATAAGCATCTTCAGGTGTTTTATTATTGATGGTTCCACCAGCGGCTACGTCGATCATCTGTCAAGTCGAAGGATTCAGGCTATTATGAAATGTTTGAACCTGTAGCCAGAGAGGTAACCCATGGTGAGGGCATCTTTTCAAGAGGTCCTTGTATCATGCATCGTAGAGTGTTTCTAAATCTATTTGCACAAAAGAAGAGATATCATTACGCAATTTAGCCATTTTAGCTGGTGAAAAATATTTTAATAAAAACTTTTCAGTCATTTGTTCCCAAGTAGTGATTGATCCCCGTGGCAACGAATTCAACCACTGTTTAGCTTTGTTTCTCAACGAAAAGGGAAATAACCGAAGGTGAATGGAGTCATCAGAAACGCCATTTATTTTAAATGTGTCGCAAAATCCTAAGAAATTTGCCAAGTGAGTGTTGGGATCTTCGTCCTGCAAACCATCAAACTGAACAAATTGCTATATCATTTGAATTGTGTTAGGTTTCAGTTTAAAAGTATTTGCAGCTACAGCAAGTCTAACTATGCTCGATTCAGTTCCTGTTAAAGTAGGTTTAGCATAATCATACATAGTGTGTGGAGCAGGATTCAGATTACCAGCAATTGCAAGAGGTAGCGAATTTTTTTAGTTTTCAGCCATCTCCTCGGTTGTGGTTGAAGTATCATCCTCTTCTCTTCCTCTGTGTATCATAAGCTTCGCCTTATTTCTCGTCTATTTCTGCGAATTTTGCGGTCAATCTCACCGTCAAAAGGTAGTGCTCCTGACAGGTTTCTTCTGGTCATAAACTAGAAAAAACTGTCAGAAGAAAATAAATGAAGAATTAAAAATTTAAATTGCAAAGAAAGTAAAATGGCTAAAGTAATAAAAATCGAGTGTTCCTAATATCCTGGTTCCCCAACAACGGCTCCAAAAACTTGATACGTGATATTCGTGACAGGTTTTAAAGATTTATGAAAGGATCGTTCTTGAGACTAACTTATTATCACGATTAAGGCAAGTGTACCTATCGAACAGTAGTATAGTTCAGCAAGACCGGATTGCCAAACCCAAAGGAACTACGAGTACTAGTATTTACTTCCTTTTTATTATCTAGCCTAAAAATTAAGAGGTTTGGTTATCGAAACTAATTATTAACTAAGAATGCATAGAAAGAAAATTTGGGAAAATACTTTTGGGAAAATTCGATTGATTAAGACAATATCTAAGGAAAAATCCACCTAGACTTCACTTGTTATTTGACTCTGGATCAGACGATTTATTCATTTGACTTGATCCGTAGAAATCCCTAAGCTATATTATTATCTCTCTCAAGACAAATAACGTCTAACCCTAGGTTGAATAATTGAAATCTCTTACTAATTAACACCTTAGAATTGCATTAACTCGATCTATGGATTCCCTTATTAAGTTTCACCCTAATCCGGCAAAATCTTATCACCCTCTCTCTAGGCGTGCAATCAACTCCGTTTAATTATGACAAATTTACTCTTAGATAGGGTCTATTCCTCCTCTGAATAAGAGCTTAACTTGAATCAATATCCTGGAATATCAAAACAAGAATTAAGAACACATAACTAAGAACAAGTCAAATATTTATCATACAATTCAGATAATAATAACAAGATTCATCTTAGGTTTCAGCCCCCTTAGGTATTTAAGGGATTTAGTTCATACTTATGAAAAAGACAACAAAACATAAGAAAACCCAAAACTCCTGAAGGAACTTGAAGGGAGATCTTCAGTCTTGATGATCAATCCAGCTTCTGAGATGGATCAATCGGTTTTCCTTGAGTAATTTCTTGCTTTCTACTCTCTGTCCCCCTCTTAAGTGCCTCCTCAGGTGTTTAAATAGGCTTTTGGATGCCTAAGAGCACTAAAAATTGGCCTTTTCCAAATAGAACTCTACTTGGGCTCGACAAGGATACGCCCGTGTGCGATTGCTCCAGCCCGTGGTGAAGGCTGTTGAATAGGCACGGGCGTGTAGTCAACCCATGTAAGTCATGCTTCAATCCTGCCAAATGGACATGGCCGCGTGACATGCCCGTGTGAGGAAGTCCAGGCCGTGTTGATTTCCCACGTGGGTCTATTTTCTCTGTTTTTGGCCTATTTCTCACTCTTTTTACCCTCCTATGCTCTCCTAAGTATAAAACATGAAATTAAAGGATTATGAGCATCGAATTCACCAATTCTAAGGAGAAAGCATCCATAATTGCACTAAGCATGAGATAAAAATATGTATAAATTATGGTTTATCATCGCACATTGGGTTTTTCTTATTTCAAATCTACCTACATCTTCTCCGCCTTCTTTTTCCCTTTTAGTTGTAAATTATCTTGCAAACTCTAAGCCATACAATTCCCATCATCTTACTTTTTTTTTATCCCAGAAAGCATCTCCATGTCGCCTGCGTAAGAACATTAGGACAAGTAACATCCCGAAATAGGGCCTAAACGGAATAGTGGTTGCGAAACCACAAATCCGAGGTAGAAAAATTTATTATTTTATTATTTTGAGGTTCATGGTATGATTGCATGATTGTGTGAAAATTTCGTGATGAAATTCTATGCATAAAGTGCTTAAGTTGAGGTTAGGGACTAAATCGAATAATTTGCAAAACTTGCATTCTAGAAGTTTTTAGTATGAAATTACTTTGGAATATTAATTAGGAGGGTTTAAATAACAATTTGACCAATTTTAAGTTCATGGACAAAAATTAGGACATGGAAGGAATTTTTGAAAGTTTAGTAAGGAGGGGTAATTTGGTCATTTGGATATTCAATGAATTAAAAAGGGAAAAATAACACAAAAATGGTCATCTTCTCAATTAGTTTCTGCCAATTTTTGCTCTCCTCCATAGCTGGGGTTTCTTCAACTTTCAAGCTTCATAATCAAGAAGAACGAAATTCGGGAGTAGATCGGGGAAAAGAAAAAGTAAAGGACTAAATTGTAAAGTTTAGTCACATTTTGTATCAAGGTAAGTTACAGTAAATAAATGCAATATTCTTTTATTTTACATTATTATTGTTAATTTCCAGCATTTATATATTTTGGTTATGAAAATATTTAAAGTCGAATTTAAGGTGAAGTGACAGAGGAAAAGTGTTAGAAAGCCCCGGTTGAACCCTAGGAATGTTAGGATATTAGGGTTGACAGGACAGAACAGAAATGAGCCATGTAAGTCCATATTAGAAATATGACTTTGGAGACAGGATTGAGCCATGTAAGTCCATATATGGCATTGGAGACAGGAATAATTCATGTAAGTCCATGTCAAAGACATGGCATTGGCAGGATATTGAAAGACAGGAACGACCCTAGTATCCTTAGTATTCCGAGTGGTTCAATGGGTCAGGGTACGAGTTAAATTACAGTGAATTAACAGCAAAGGAAAAGTAGATTATATTTATGAAAAAGGAAAGGTCAGGTAAGAAAGAAGGTAAGGGAATAAAGAAAAAGATAGAGATTGAGAAGTAAAGAAATTTATGATGTTAGATGATATGATGCATAATTATCCATTATGTTGAATGCTGTGATTTATTTTCTTGTAAGCTTACTAAGCCTAGTGCTTAATCTCTTTATTTTCTTCTTCTTATAGTACTTATCTAGCCACTCGGGGATCGAAGGAAACGTCGGAGGCCGATGACACTATCAAAGAAATAACTCGATATAATTAGACGTTTTGTTTTGGGTATGACATGTATAGAAACTTAGCTACTTTTGGTATAATATGAACAATGAATGATGTGTAAATACTTGCTAGTGATTAGCTAAAAAAAATGGCCGATGATATACATGTTTATTAATATGTATGATTGAATGGTGATTAACACATGAAAATTATGAAAAATGTGAAAGTAACCTAAAAACAGATTCAAGTAACAGAAATGACGTAACTTTAAAAAATCACTAAAAATTGTAGAAACATAGTTTTAAGATTAATAATATATGAAATTAAATCTTATTATGTCTATTTTCTTATGGAATAAGAAAAACAGGAAAAGGTATTATATTTTATGAGATATCTAAGTTTTAGTGAAACAGGGTCAGAGCAATTTCTGGATCCCCTATTTCAACTTTGTAAATTCACCATAAATTGTAAAAAACTAATTAGAAGGTATAATTTATATGGTTATAATCCTTGTTGAGTCTAGTTTTAAGATAAAAAAACGGTTTAGTAATATGAATTTTGTACAGGAATAAACATGGTTCGTAGTAAGAAGAGGTCAGTGCAGTCAAGTTTTGAAACAGGGGAAACTTTAAATAATAAAATGTACTAATTGGCCAAATAAAAAATTATATAAAAAAATTAGTAGATAGATATATGAGTCTAGTTTCAGGAAAAATTTACGTATCTTAATTTTGAGTTTTGAAACTCGAGAAATGAATTTTTAAGTAACCATGACGCAGAAAAATAGTTTATTCTAAAAATTAAAATAAGTGGTTTAGAGTTGTTTAAAAGGTAAGATAAGTTTAGTAACACCTCAAGCTTGACTCCGGTGACGGTTTCGGGCGTGGGGGTGTTATATTTATTGGTATCAGAGCAGGTTTAGTCGGTTCTCGGAACAGTTAGTGTGAGAAAAAGTCTAGCTATACATGCCATACTTGTATTTTGATAGTGTGACGACTCCTGACGATTTTTAAATATTTTGTTTTATAGTAATGGATCCCGGGCGAGCTGGTGATGATGATGTAGAAAGTAATGCGCCTGCTCCCGCAGAAGGGGCAGCGCCATCTGAGAATAGGCCAGTAATAGTTGATCAGGGAGGAGTGACTCGAGAAGCTCTCTTCCGAGCTTTGAATGATTTGTTTGCCGAGTTCGTTCGTACGAATCCGGCAGTTAGACCTCCACCCCCTCATGATTCTCAGGCTACCCATGTAGCTCAAGCTTTCCCAGTCACAGGTACAGTGGTAAGAGAAAAGCCACCAGTTGATAGAATCAGGAAACAAGGGGGAGAAGAGTTAAAAGATGATGATGCAGAAAGAGTAGAATTTTGGTTAGAAAATACTATCAGAGTCTTTGACGAATTATCTTGTACACCCGAGGAATGTATGAAATGTGTAGTATCACTTCTTAGAGACTCAGCCTACTACTGGTGGAAGACACTTGTATCAGTTGTACTGAAAGAGAGGGTCACTTGGGATTTCTTTCAGGAAGAATTTCGTAAAAAGTACATCAGTCAGAGGTTTATTGACCAGAAGAGAAAGGAATTCCTGAAATTGAAATAAGGCAATATGACGGTGACCGATTATGAGCGTGAATTTGTCAGGCTTAGTAAATATGTTCAAGAATGTGTGTCCATAGAGGCTATCATGTGTAAAAGGTTTGAGGATGTGTTAAATGATGATATCCGACTATCAGTAGGTGTCCTAAAAATAAAAGAGTTCGTTATTTTAGTTGAGAGAGCCTGTAAGGCAGAGGAGCTGTTAAAAAGAAAAGGCAAAGTTGAGACAGAGACACAAGATACAAAGAAAAGACGGATGAGTAGATCATTTCAGGCTGCATCCAAGAGGCCCAAAGAGTTTTCTACCAGATCTAGCTTTTCGGCAGGGCAATCTAGTCAGAATAGAGGTAGCAGATTTAAGGATCCGAAGGCTCAGACCACCTCAACTACGAGTGTAGGTAATGTCAGACAGGGTAGATCAGGGTATCCACGGTGTGGTAGACTTCATTATGGTCCTTGTCGGGAAGGCGAAAATGTTTGCTATAAATGTGGTGCTCCAGATCATTTTGTACGAGAATGTCCAGAAGTGGCTAGCCGAGAAGTAACACTGAGTGCTAGATCAAGAAATGCTCCTACTAGAGGCAGATCACCGAGGCAACCGGGAGTAGGAGCAAGTAACAGAGATACCTCTAGAGATTCGGCTGTGAGACCAGATGTTAGAGCCCCTGCAAGGACTTATGCTATTCGTGCACGCGAAGAGGCATCCTCCCCCAATGTGATTACGGGTACATTTTCTCTACATGATATTAATGTCATTGTTCTGATTGATCCGGGTTCGACTCATTCTTATGTTTGTATGAAATTGATGCCTAGTATAAGTATGCCTATAGAATCTATAGAATTTGTGATTAAAGTAAAAAATCCATTAGGCAAGCATGTATTAGTAGATAAAGTATGTAGAAATTGTCCTTTAATGATTAGAGCCTACTGTTTTCCGGCTGATCTCATGCTATTGCCATTTGATGAGTATGATGTGATTCTTGGTATGGATTGGTTGACTACACATGATGTCATAGTGAATTGTGGAAAGAAATTCCTTGAGTTGAAGTGTGAAAATGGTGAAATTTTTCGGGTTAATTCAGAAGAGTCAGATAGTTTATTTCCCATAATTTCTGTTATGTCTGCTCAAAAATGTTTGAGAAAAGGGTATAAAGCTTATCTTGCTTTTATGTTGAACACTAAAGATCCAGAATTGAAAATTGAATCAGTGCCTGTGGTATGTGAGTTTCCCGATGTGTTTCCAGAAGAACTACCAGGTTTGCCTCCTGTTAAAGAAGTTGAGTTTGGTATTGAGTTGATTCTAGGTACCACGCCCATTTCTATTGTTCCTTATAGAATGGCTCCGTTGGAATTGAAAGAATTGAAAGCTCAGTTGCAGGAATTAACATATAAAGGCTTTGTAAGACCCAGTAGTTCACCATGGGGTGCACTAGTGCTATTTGTGAAAAAGAAAGACGGATCGATGAGATTGTGCATAGATTATCGGCAACTTAACAAGGTAACAGTAAAGAACAAGTATCCATTGCCTAGAATTGATGATCTGTTTGATCAATTGAAGGGAGCTACTATGTTTTCCAAGATAGATTTGAGATCCGGATACTATCAGTTGCGAGTTAAAGAGTCAGATGTCTTGAAGACTGCTTTCCGGACTAGGTATGGTCATTATGAGTTCCTTGTGATGCCATTTGGCTTGACTAATGCTCTTGCCATTTTCATGGACTTAATGAACCAAATTTTCAGACCGTACTTAGATAAGTTTGTAGTTGTGTTCATTGATGATATTTTGATTTATTCTCATGATGAGACTGAGCATGCAGAGCATTTGAGAACAGTTTTACAAATTCTGAGAGATAATCAGTTGTATGCCAAGTTCAGCAAAAGTGAGTTTTGGTTATGAGAAGTTGGTTTTCTTGGACATATTGTCTTAGGTGAAGGTATTAAGGTTGATACGAGCAAGATTTCAGCCATTGTTGATTGGAAGCCTCCTAGAAATGTATCAGAAGTTAGAAGTTTTCTTGGTCTTGCCGGATATTATAGATGATTTGTGAAGGGATTTTCCATGATTGCTACCCTATTGACGAGACTGCTACGGAAGGATATTAAGTTTGAATGGACTGAGAAGTGCCAACAAAGTTTTGACAAGTTAAAGGCATTGTTGACGGAAGCTCCTATCTTAGTACAGCCGGAACCGGGTAAAGAATTTGTGATTTACAGTAATGCATCCTTGAATGGGCTCGGTTGTGTACTCACGCAGGAAGGCAATGTAATTGCTTATGCCTCTAGACAATTGAAGCCACATGAGAAAAATTATCCGACACATGATTTAGAGCTAGCTGCTATTGTATTTGCATTGAAGATTTGGAGACATTATTTGTATGGTGAAAGGTGCCGGATATTTACCGATCATAAAAGCTTGAAATACTTGATGACTCAAAAAGATTTGAATTTGAGGCAAAGAAGATGGTTGGAATTGCTTAAAGATTATGAGTTAGTGATTGATTATCACCCAGGTAAGGCAAATGTAGTTGCTGACGCTTTAAGTAGGAAACTTTTATTTACATTGCAAGCTCTGAATACCAATTTAGCCATGTCAGATGATGGTTCTATTTTAGCTGAATTGAGAGCTAAACCGGTATTTCTTGAAGAGATTTGTGAAGCTCAGAAAGATGATAATGAGTTACAAGCTAAAAGAGTTCAATGTGAGTCAGGCATAGAATCAGATTTCTGGATTGGTTCTGATGGTTGTTTGATGTTTAGAGACAGAATATGTGTACCAAAGAATGATGAGCTTATTCGGAAGATTTTACAGGAAGCACATAGCAGTCCTTTATCTATTCATCCAGGCAGTACAAAAATGTATAATGATTTGAAGAAATTGTATTGGTGGGTAGGAATGAAAAGAGATATTTCAGAGTTTGTTTCTAGATGCTTGATTTGTCAACAGGTAAAGGCCGAACATCAGGTACCCTTAGGATTATTGCAGCCTGTGCTAGTTCCAGAATGGAAATGGGATTGAGTTACTATAGATTTTGTGACAGGATTGCCGTTTACACCGAGAAAGAAAGATACAGTATGGGTTGTGATTGATAAGTTAACGAAGTCGGCTCATTTTATCCCAGTTCGTATGGATTATTCACTTGACAAGTTAGCCGAGTTGTATATTTTAGAGATAGTCAGGCTACATGGGGTACCATTATCGATCATTTCAGACAGAGATCCAAGATTTACTTCACGGTTTTGGAAGAAATTACAAGAGGCTTTGGGCACAAAGTTGAGTTTTAGTACAGCTTTCCATCCTCAAACCGACGGTCAGTCAGAGAGAGTTATTCAGGTACTTGAAGATGTGCTTAGATGTTGTGTATTAGAATTTCAAGGTAGTTGGGAAAAATACTTACTATTGGTAGAGTTTGCCTATAATAATAGTTACCAGTCAAGTTTGAAGATGACACCTTATGAAGCTTTGTATGGACGTAAATGCCGTACACCTTTATATTGGACAGAGCTTAAAGAAAGCCAGATTTACGGGGTTGAGCTAGTTAAAGAAACAGAAGAAGAAGTGAAAGTTATCAGAAATTGTTTAAAAGCAGCTTCAGACAGACAAAAGTCGTATGCAGATTTAAAAAGAAAAGAGATCGAATATCAAGTTGGTGACAAAGTTTTTTTGAAAGTATCCGCGTGGAAGAAAGTTCTCAGATTTGGCAAGAAAGGCAAACTAAGTCCATGTTTTATTGGACCGTTTGAAGTAATTGAGAGAGTTGGACCATTAGCATATCGGTTAGCTTTACCGATTGAGTTAGAGAAGATTCATAATGTATTTCATGTGTTTATGATACGTCGTTATTGTTCAGATCCGTCACATGTGATTTCTCAGACAGAGGTTGAGATTCAGCCAAACATGACTTACGGTGAAGAACCGGTAAAGATTCTAGCTCGAGAGGTAAAGCAATTAAGGAACAAAAGTATTGCACTTGTGAAAGTACTATGGAATAGACACGAGGTAGATGAGGCTACATGGGAACCCGAAGAGGCTATACGAAAACAGTACCCAAATCTCTTCACAGGTAAGATTTTCGGGACGAAAATCCCTAAAAGGGGGGAGAAATGTAACATCCCGAAATAGGGCCTAAACAGAATAGTGGTTGCGAAACCACAAATCCGAGGTAGAAAAATTTATTTTTTATTATTTTGAGGTTCATGGTATGATTGCATAATTGTGTGAAAATTTCGTGATGAAATTCTATGCATAAAGTGCTTAAGTTGAGGTTAGGGACTAAATCGAATAATTTGCAAAACTTTCATTCTAGAAGTTTTTAGTATGAAATTACTTTGGAATATTAATTAGGAGGGTTTAAATAACAATTTGACCAATTTTAAGTTCATGGACAAAAATTAGGACATGGAAGGAATTTTTGAAAGTTTAGTAAGGAGGGGTAATTTGGTCATTTGGATATTCAATGAATTAAAAAGGGAAAAATAACACAAAAATGGTCATCTTCTCAATTAGTTTCTGCCGATTTTTGCTCTCCTCCATAGCTGGGGTTTCTTCAACTTTCAAGCTTCATAATCAAGAAGAACGAAATTCGGGAGTAGATCGGGGAAAAGAAAAAGTAAAGGACTAAATTGTAAAGTTTAGTCACATTTTGTATCAAGGTAAGTTACAGTAAATAAATGCAATATTCTTTTATTTTACATTATTATTGTCAATTTCCAGCATTTATATATTTTGGTTATGAAAATATTTAAAGTCGAATTTAAGGTGAAGTGACAGAGGAAAAGTGTTAGAAAGCCCCGGTTGAACCCTAAGAATGTTAGGATATTAGGGTTGACAGGACAGAACAGAAATGAGCCATGTAAGTCCATATTAGAAATATGGCTTTGGAGACAGGATTGAGCCATGTAAGTCCATATATGGCATTGGAGACAGGAATAATTCATGTAAGTCCATGTCAAAGACATGGCATTGGTAGGATATTGAAAGACAGGAACGACCCTAGTATCCATACTATTCCGAGTGGTTCAACAGGTCAGGGTACGAGTTAAATTACAGTGAATTAACAGCAAAGGAAAAGTAGATTATATTTATAAAAAAGGAAAGGTCAGGAAAGAAAGAAGGTAAGCGAATAAAGAAGAAGATAGAAATTGAGAAGTAAAGAAATTTATGATGTTAGATGATATTATGCATAATTATCCATTATGTTGAATGTTGTGATTTATTTTCTTGTAAGCTTACTAACACTAGTGCTTAATCTCTTTATTTTCTTCTTCTTATAGTACTTATCTAGCCACTCGGGGATCAAAGGAAACGTCGGAGGCCGATCACACTATTAAAGAAATAACTCGGTATAATTAGACGTTTTGTTTTGGGTATGGCATGTATAGAAACTTAGCTACTTTTGGTATAATATGAACAATGAATGATGTGTAAATACTTGCTAGTGATTAGCTAAAAAAATGGCCGATGATATACGTGTTTATTAATATGTATGATTGAATGGTGATTAACACATGAAAATGATGAAAAATGTGAAAGTAACCTAAAAACAGATTCAAGTAACAGAAATTATGTAACTTTAAAAAATCACTAAAAATTGTAGAAACATAGTTCAAAGATGAATAATATATGAAATTAAATATTATTATGTCTATTTTCTTATGGAATAAGAAAAATAGGTAAAGGTATTATATTTTATGAGATATCTGAGTTTTAGTGAAATAGGGTCAGAGCAATTTCTGGATCCCCTATTTCAACTTTGGAAATTCACCATAAATTGTAAAAAACTAATTAGAAGGTGTAATTTATATGGTTAGAATACTTATTGAGTCTAGTTTTAAGAGAAACAAACGACTTATTCATATGAATTTTTTACAGGAAGAAACATGGTTTGCAGTAAGAAGAGGTCAGTGCAGTCAAGTTTTGAAACATGGGAAACTTTAACTAATAAACTGTACTCATTGGCCAAGTCAAAAATTCTAGAAAAAAATTAGTAGATAGATATATGAGTTTAGTTTCAGGAAAAATTTACGGATCTTAAATTTGAGTTTTGAAACTCGAGAAATGAATTTTTAAGCAACCATGATGGAGAAAAATAGTTTATTCCGAAAATTAAAATAAGTGGTTTAGAGTTGTTTAAAAGGTAAGATAAGTTTAGCAACACCTCAAGCTTGACTCCGGTGACGGTTTCGAGCGTGGGGGTGTTACAGGACATCATCTTTTTTGAGAGGGAGCTAAATTTCAAACTTTCTTTTCTAATTAAATTTAGTTCAGCTTTTAGTGCTAATGAATATGGTAAATCATCTCTAAGTTTGTTCTTTTTTGCAGGTTTTAACCCAATACAGTCCTTGAACCCATGCCCCATTCGTCCATATCCAAAGCAGAAAGTCGACAAATTCTTATATTTAAAGAAGATCCATGATTTCCGTTGAATATCTTTTGAGACGAAAATACCTCTACGAAGAGGTTTTTGCACACTAATTGGATTTTAAAGTGACAAAAATCTCCTTTAACTTCATATCTAATTACTCCTCTAAAAATAACTCCAATAGCGTGCAGGTGATTTTTTTGTCGAATTCTAGTAAACACAGTCCAATCTTGATCCAATATAGGGAATAAATAAGCCAGATCTAACTTTTTTCCATCAGTTTAACCAACCAGTCGAAGAGTATAAGTTGCTTCCGAAACAGCCATGGCCGACCCTTCATAACTGTCTCTAGATCTTCTTCAGTTTCAAACACAATCAGAAACAAATTTTGCCCTGTCAGTTGAATCTCAAATTTTTTCCTAGTCTTCCAGATACTTTTCATCTGTGCCCTAAAATTGTTTGGATTGTAAGATTTTTCTGTCCGCACCGTACATAACAATGTTGGTTTCTCACTTGGTACAACCATCGAACTTTTAACCAATAATTGGATGAGTTCTTCCGCTAGAAGGGAGATCTCGTTTCCTCCCAACCTCTCCATGCCACCACTTTCCTCCATCTCAAACCACAGTAGTTACTATTTTCGCTAAGACACTAAGAAAAACACTTTTGCTCTTTTGTAAGTTTTAATTTCTTTAAATTATAATGATTTTATATATCAATCAATATAAAAATAATAATTCTATTTTAAATATGAATGCAATTTTGATATCTTTGAATATCATTTAACATTATTAATATAAATCTGGTTTTAATATTTTTTATTATATTTGCACTTTTTAATCTTTCTATAATTTTTTTTAAAGTTTACAAGTACATTATAATAGAAGTAGAGATATAAATACATGTTGGAGTAACCATCAAATGTAGAATCAAATTATTATAACATAAATAGAGTAAGAACTGAAATAAAAATCAAACTATTACAACACAAACAAAATATGAACAAGAACAAACCAAACTATAAGTTGATTAACTAGACTAAAACCCACATATGGAAACAATTCATGGTGAGACTAGGAGACCTACACATTTAATTGCACACGATGAGTCTTAAGATCGGGTACTCAGGACCCAGGGCCTCTACCCTTGCCAACTATACCAAGGCCTCATTAGAATTCATTTTTACTTTATTTTATTGCCACTATTACAATTGATTTCAAGCACATATCTTATTATTGGAAAAATAAAGCAAAATTGTAAAAAAGGAAAAAAAAAAGATTTTAGGCTGGATGTTTTATTAATTAGGGAAATAGGTCTTTTTTTTACCAAGGTGGGTGACACGTGGGAAAAGTGCGTTATGTTAGAAGCATACCAGAGGGGAGTGATTCTAACAATGAAGTTTAGGACAATACTAGAGGAATCTAGTAAGATTTTAGGCTGTATGAACCTTTATCCCACATGCTCAATGCTGACATTGATGCTCGGCATGTGTTGGAATTTCTAGAATTGCCTCATAGAAGATCGAGCCATATGTGTAACACCCCACACCCGTGCCCCATGCTGGGTCTGAATATGAGGCACTACCTAACTTTAAACTTATGCATATAAACATTTTCATAACACCAAAACATGGTCAAATTAAAAATTTTTCAATTTTATTTATAAAATCCTTAATAAGAGCCGACCAAGCTCAAAACATCTATTGGAACCCATTCGGAAACAATTCGGTCATTTAAAGAACTTTGAAAATAACTCTTATCACAGGGACACACGCCCGTGTGGGAGAGGCAGCACGCCCGTGTGACATTTCAACATGGTTGTGCTATTGGCCCGTGTGGCTCATACGGCCTAAGCAATAAAGGGACACGCTTGTGTCTTTTACCTGTATGGAATTAATTCTAAATGCACAGCTACAAGGGTTTTCACACGGCCTGGAACACGCCAGTGTCGCTGGCCCATGTCCTTCGCACGGCCATGACATGCCCGTGTCCTAACCCATGTGTAAAAACTTGGACATTCTGTTTCTGACATCAACAATCCTTAAGGGCCATATGGCCAAGGCACACGCTTGTGTGCTAGGCCGTACCCTTCACACGGCTGAGACACACAGTAGTGTCTCTGCCCGTGTGTTTACTACCATGCATACTGATTTGCAATTCTTACATGCAGGGGACACACGGCCATATCACACACCCATGTGGTGAACTGTGTGTCAGATACGATCTAGACACACGCCCGTGTTCCTACACGTGTGGGCATAATAAGGCTATTTACCAAGCCTTTTTGTCACCCTTACTTATTTAATCTGCACAAAAATCACTCTATACTAACATAAGGGCACATCACATAACCAAAATAACCACAATAGACAACATTTCATTTATGCAATTTACTCATCCATGTAAATATCATCTTCTATTTATAAATCAAAATGAGTATTGACCATCATCTATGGCCTTATACAAAATGAGTATCATATTCATCATATGAGCCAACACATTATGGCTAACTAACAAAAAACTAAACAAAGACTTGAGTCGCTATAGATGCCAGAAAACAAAACAATGAAACTAGCTATACAAAGGTCTTGAGTGATAGTGTGATCGAAGCTTTTGATGTCACTGAATCCCCGATAAAGACCCAAATCACGTTTCTCTTATCTAAATTACTAAAATTCATTTATTTTATCAGCATATCAATTTAGACGCCCGAAAATTCATAATTGGGCAAAATGACTATTTTGCTCCTAGACTTTCACAAAATGACCATTTTACCCCTATGCTCGAAAATCAATTTTTATCGAATTTCTTCATATTATAAGCCTAGCTGATTAATTTTTATACTAGAAGCAATCCAAAATTTCCATTATTTCTCACATTTATCAACAAATTTCCAACTTATGCAAAATAGTCCTTATTAGGCTTTTCTTGAAAAATCCTTTCATAAAAGTTGTTTATTACACATCTAATACTCATATTCTTCCAGAAAATTTTAGAAAACTACACATATGCTCTCATGGAAAAACCCTAATCTCTCAACCATTTTACAAAATAATCCCCTTCATAGAAAACTTATGTTACAAGAAGTCCAAAAACACAAAAATCATCAAGAATAGCCTTATAAATGACTTACTTGTAAGAGATGTTAATGGTTGATATTTTGAGCTCTCAAAATCCCCCCTTTTTGAAGATTAAAAATTGGTTGAAGAAGAAGAAATAAAAAGATGAAGCCTTTTATTTTATTTTATTTAAAACTAGTCAAAATTTGGTGACCAAACACCACCTAATTTTGACTTTCCCATCAATTTGTCCCCCCTATGGCCGACCACCTTATTCTATAAGGGTATAATTGCTCTTTAAGGCCCCCAGTTTAGGTTTTTTAGTTAATTGACAGTCTTATCTAACAAAATAGGACATTTGCACTTTAAGCGATTTAGTCTTTTTTCACAATTAGGCAAGCAATCGCTAAAATTAATTCACCAAAATTTTCATGTACCTATCTAATCATGCTACGATACATAAAATGATATTTAAAATAATTTTATCGACCTCAGTTTAGTGGTTTCAACATCACCAATCTAACTAGCCCTAAAATCAGGCGTTACAATTCTTCCCCCTTTAGGAATTTTCGTCCTCGAAAATCTTACCGGTAAAAGGTTTGGGTATTGGCTTTTCATGATCTCTCCGGGCTCCCATGTGGTCACTTCAACCCTATGGAACTGCCATAATACTTTCACAAGGGGAACGCTCTTATTTTTCAATTGCTTAACCTCTCGGGCTAGGATCTTAATAGGTTCCTCACCATAGGACATATCCGGATGAATCTCAACCTCTATTGGCGCAATCACATGCGAAGGGTCTGATCTATATCAACGTAGCATGAACACATGAAACATGTCGTAAATCTTTTCCAATTTTGGTGGTAAGGCCAATCGATAGGCAACCGGCCCTACTCTCTCAGTAACTTCATAGGGTCCTATGGAACGATGGCTCAACTTGCCTCTTCTACCAAATCTAAAAACTTTTCTTCATGGGGATACTTTCAAAAACACTCGATCGCAAACTTGAAATTCAATCTCTTTCTATTTCAAATCCGCATAGGATTTCTGCCTATCTGAGGCATCCTTCAAACAGTGGCAAATCACTTTAACTTTCTCTTCAGTCTCCTTGACTCGATCGACCCGTGAATCTGACTCTCTCTGAGTTTGGTCCAATATAATGGCATTCGACACTTTCGCCCATATAAAGCCTCATAAGGCGCCATCTTCAAACTCGACTGATAGTTATTATTGTAGGCGAATTCAACCAATGATAAGTATCTTTCCTAACTACCTTGAAATTCGAGAACACAACACCGCAACATGTCTTCTAAAATCTGAATCACTCTTTCCGACTGACCATCGGTTTGCGGGTGAAATGCCGTGCTGAAACTCAATTTTGTTCCCAATGCCTCTCGTAAATTTTTCCAAAGCCTCGAGGTAAATCTCGGGTCTTTATTCACAATAATTGATAAGGGCACCCCGTGTAGTCTCACAATTTCAGAAACATACAAGTCAGCCAATCTCTCAAGGGAGTAGTCGGTACACACTGGTATAAAATGTGCCGACTTTGTTAGCCTATCCACAATAACCCAAACAACATCCTTTTTCTTCAGGGTTACCCGAAAATCCGTCACGAAATCCATAGTAATCCAATCCCACTTCCACTCGGGGACCATGATAGGCTGAAGTAGGCCCAAAGGTACTTGGTGTTCAGCCTTCACTTGCTGGCACACAAGACACTTGGAAACGAACTCTGAAATGTCTCTTTTCATTCTTAGCCACCAATACATTTTCTTCAAATCGTTATACATTTTCGTACTCCCGGGGTGTACTGATAAACAACCACTATGTTTCTCATCTAATATATTTCGAATCAATTTGGTGTCCTTAGGAACACAAATCCTATCTCGGAATCTCAAGCAACCATCGGAACTGATCTGAAAATCCGATTCAACATTCGATTTGCACAGGGTTTTCTTGGATAGTAATTCGCTATCACTCTTCTGAGCCTAAAAAATTTCTTGAAGAAATGTCGGTCTAGCTTTTAGCTCTACTAGAACCGAACCATCCTCTGTCAAGGTCAATAGGGCATTCATTGCTCTCAAAGCAAACAATGATTTTCTACTTATTGCATCGACGATCACGTTCACTTTTCCCGGATGGTAATCTACAATCAACTCATAATCTTTTAATAGTTCCAACCATCTATGTTGCCTCAGATTTAAATCCTTTTGGGTCATCAAGTACTTAAAACTTTCATGATCGGAGTATACATGGCATATCTCTCTGAACAAATAATGTCGCCAGATCTTCAGAGCAAATACTATGGCGGCCAACTCTAGGTCGTATGTCGAATAGTTCTTCTCGTGAGGTTTCAATTGTCTCGAGGCATAAGCCATAACATTGCCCTCTTGCATAAGTACACATCCCAACCCATTCAAAGCATCATCGCTATAAATCACAAACTCTTTTCCTGATTCAGGTTGTACTAGTACGGGAACCTCAGTCAACAACATCTTCAACTTCTCGAAACTCTGCTGACACTTATCCGACCATTCTAACTTAACTCCTTTTTGAAGCAACCTTGTCATGGGATTCGCAATCATAGAGAAGTCCTTTACAAATCGCCTGTAATAACCGGCCAACCTTAAAAAGCTCCTAACTTCAGTCACATTCTTTTGTGGTTTCCATTCAACAATAGCAGATACTTTACTGGGATCAACCCTAATACCATCACTTGAAACAATATGGCTCAAAAAGCCAACTTCTCTAAGCCAAAACTCACTTTTACTAAATTTGGCATACAACTGATTGTCCTTCAGAGTCTGCAAAATGGTTCTCAAGTGTTCGACATGTTCTACCTTGTCTCTAGAGTATATCAGGATGTCATCGATGAATACAACTACAAATTTATCTAGATATGACTGAAATACTCTATTCATTAAATCCATAAACACGACAAGAGCATTTTTAAGCCGAAAGGAATGACGAGAAACTCATAGTGGCCATACCGCGTCCTCAAAGCGGTTTTAGGCACATCTGCTTCTTTAACTCGTAGTTGATAGTAGCCAATCTCAAGTCTATCTTAGAAAATCATATTGCTCCCTTCAATTGGTCAAATAAGTCGTCAATTCACGGCAACAGGTAATTTTTCTTGATCGTCCTCTTATTTAACTGCCGGTAATCTATGTACAACCTCATAGATCCATCTTTCTTTTTTACAAATAACACCGGAGCACCCCACGGTGAAAAGCTTAGTCTCACAAAACCCTTGTTGGTCAATTATTGCAACTGTGACTTTAGTTCTTTCAGCTCAGTTGGGGCCATCCAATACGGGGCAATTGAAATAGGCGTGGTCTCTGGCATTAGCTCTCTACCAAATTCAACCTCTCTATTAGAGGGTAACCCAGGTAATTCTTCTGGGAATACATCCACATATTCACTTACAACCGGTACTGACTCAATCTTCAACTCTGATTCCTTAGTATTCATTACAAAACCCAAATAAGCTTCACATCCTTTCCTCAAACACTTCTAGGCAGACATGGAGGATATCACCATAGGCAAGTTCCCTGGCTCAACTAATTTAACCTAAAGGGTTTCACCATTTTCACATTTTAATTTAATAGCCTTTTGTCTACAATTTACTATAGCATCATGGAATGTCAACCAGTCCATACCCAATATGACATCAAACTCATCCAATGGTAACAGTATCAAATTAGCCGAAAAACAATGACCTTTAACTACTAAAGGACATTTCTTACATACTTTATCGACTATCACATGTTTGCCTAATGGGTTTGACACTTTAATCATAAATTCCATAAACTCAACAAGCATATTTGTGCTAGACACCAACTTCATGCACACATACAAATGAGTAGAACCAGGGTCAATCAAAGTAATAACAGTATTATCATAGAGAGAGAATGTATCGATGATCATATCAGGAGAGGATGCATCTTCACGTGCACGTATGGCATAGGTTCTAGCCGGAGCTCTAGCTTCAGACCTTATGGTAGTGTCTCTCGTCACATTCTTCTTACCGGCCCCAACTCCAACATTCTTCTGAGGTTTTCCTTTAAAATTGATGCCACTTGGCCTTGTACTCTGAAATTTCTCTTTGTTAGTCATTTAGGGGCAATCTTTAATAAAGTGGTCTTGAGAACCACATTGGAAGCAAGATCCATCGTTCATTCTACACTTGCCGAAATGATTTCGACCATAATGCTGGTCAATGATGTAGCTCGAGACTTAAAATCTGAATCTTGTTTCCTACGATCTCAGTACGAAGTCCAGCTGATGCATGAGAACAAGAGTAGGCGTTTCGGGATTTCTTAAACTGTGATGGAAATGACTTGCTCGCATGTTTCTTCCTTACATCTCTAGTTTCTGCTTTGGTTTTCCTTTTTTCCTTAATTAATTCCTCGGCTTTACAGACCCAATCAATGACTACTACAAACTCTTTCAACTCAAGGACACCCACTGACAGTCAAATTTCCTCATTAAGTCCGTATTTGAACCTTCTACACATCTTGGCCTTAGAGGATACACACTCCCGAGCATACTTACTAAGTCGGATGAACTCTCTTTCATATTCAGTGACCGTCATGCTGCCTTGTTTCAAGTCAAGGAATTCCTTACGCTTTTGATCCATAAATCTTTCACTGATGTATTTCTTCTAGAATTCCTCTTGGAAGAATTCCCATGTGACCCTTTCCTAAAGCTCCACCGAAACTAAAGTCTTCCACCAGTAGTATGCAGAATCCCTCAACAAGGATATGGCACACTTCAAGCATTCGTCGGAAGTGCAAGATAATTCATTGAATACCTTGATGGTATTCTCAAGCAAGAATTCTGGCCTTTCAAGGTCATCATCTTTATTAGCACGAAACTCCTCGGCTCCATGCTTTCAGATCGCTTAAAATGAAAATTTGGTGGTTAATTCAAAAGGGGCTGAATTGTACTTGGCTTTTTAAATGGAAGCCTTTAAGTTGTAATTTTCCCATTTCTAAGTGAAGTGGATGGTAATGACCATGATATAATGGTTATATAATGTGATAAATAAGGTTAAAAATGTAAAACATGAAATAATAATAAGTTAGTATATATGTTATATTATATGATAACTTTAATTATCTTTATTTCTTCATCACTTAGTCGAATATAAACTAAAAGAAAAAGAAAGAACAAAAATTAGGGTTCGGCCAATTTGAAGCTCAATTAAGGTATGAGTTTAGCTTGGTTTTTTATAATTTCTACGTTTTTGAGATCGTTGCTTAGTAATCTTCAAGACCCATGCTTTAATTTTTTATTTTGATGAATATTTTGAGTTGTGCCATTGTTGATAGCTTGTGATTTTTTTTGTTTGATGATGAAAAATGAAAGATATGTTTTAGATTAACATGTTTTGTATTGGAGTTTTTGATGATTTTGAGTAATTAGGACTAAATTACAAAAATAATAATTTGAGGGACTAAAATGTGAGATTAATAAAATATATGGGCTTGTATAGATATGGGTACCATTCAGCCTAACATAGGTACCTTGAAATTTTGTGTATTCTGTGTTTTGTGCAATATGGACTAAATTGTAAAAATTGTAAATGTTAGGGGAAATTGGTAATTTGCCCATTTATGTGTTTTTGGACTAAATTGAATGAAAATATGTTTGAATGAGCTTAATTTGAATATGTTTAGATCAAGAACCAAAGAAATCAGATTTGGATCAGGGAAAAACGAAAGTTGTCGACTAGCTGCCCGATTCCGTTTTGTATCGTCCGAGGTAAGTCTATAAGCAAATAGACGTACTTAACTTCAATTAAATGTAATATATATATATGCTAAATTGAAAAATATGGTTTTATATATGTCATAGCCGAATGTGACTAAGCCTGGTTACTATGTTTTCAAATCGATTTTGACCGAGTTATGACATCCGAAAGCCCCGTATGAACCTTAGGAATAGTTAGGATACATATGTCATGACATAGGATTCCAAGATATGTGAGCGAGTAAGACCATGGCATCGATATATGGTTCCGATATGTGTTTACGAGTAAGACCCTGTTTGGGACAGTGGCATCGATATGTGGCTATATGTAAGACCACGTCTAGGACATTGGCATTGTACGATTATGTGATTATCTGAGTGTCCTATCCGGTTCCGAATGGTTCATCTGGCAATGATAAGCTATGTTTGAATATGTAAAACGAGTTATGTGCCAGGTATGGATTAATTTGTTACCAACTCAAAGTAAGGTAAGTAAGTAACTAATGTTTCATACAAATAACTTATTAATAAGTATGGAAGGTGTAATCATATACTAGTAATCGAATTTGATAAGGATATATATATATATATATACTGTAATTGTCTTCGAAATGATATGTGATATGTTTATTAATGGAACCAAGTGTATTCGGCCATTTGGGGTAATGTGTACGTGATGATATATATTATGATGATTGAGTAGCAATTATGAATATATGTGTATTCAATTGTCTAATGATATCTTGGATTTGTAAATGAAACATAAATTATTTATGTTGGTTATATAAGCATTCGGCCAAGGTGAAAATTTTGTATAAAAAAAATGAAATATCATGAATGAATTTGGTAGGTTGAGGCTAAGCATACTCATATTAGAATAATTCGGTTGAACTTATTTTGAGATAGTTATTTCATTAGATTGTTTATTTGCTTATAGCTTACTAAGCTAAGCTTATTGTGTGTATATTTGTTTCTGTTTTATAGATTTTTGGAAATCAAGTTACAGGCTCGGGGATCGACTACGAAGCTCATCACACTATCCACTATTTTGGGTACTTTTATAAGTTAAATTCGAATTATGGCATGTATAGGCTAAAATGTGTTTTGGAAATGTTGAATATTTGGTTGTGTATAAAGCCATGCGAAAATGGCTAAGCTATTATCTTCAAAATTTTAGCTGTGTTAAGTTTGATTATCGTCCACTTTGCTTTATAGTTATGAGTCCTCTATGCATGATATTTGTGTTAAATGTTGCATGTGCTGAAAAATGATTGATGCTATGTCCCTATTTGGTTTTTACCTTTTATTATTAAATGTTCACTAAGTTCAATTGTCAATAAATAGCGTATAGGCTTTGTGGACAATTGAAGTGTTTAAATGGTATGTATTTTATGTTAAATGAGGTCTTTGTTTCAGGTAAGATATACATAGTATATGTACCTCATGTACAGGTTCGATCTTGGTGTATTGTATGAGAATATATATAAGATTGCTTATCGAATTAATCAATATGTTTGCATGCATATATTGAGTATTTATGGTGTTGCTGGGTGAGCTAGATCAAGGAAGATAATAAGTGATTAAGGGTTTAAGATATTCGAATAAAATCAATGAATATATGTGGTTGAGTATTCGGTCATAGCATGTGGATGAGCTCTCGTATGTCTTTTCTCTTATATATTTAGATATTTATATTATGGTTGATTTGCATATGTGTATGATTATATTGATTCATTGATTATTATAAAGTTACGAAATTATGCAAATGAGTTGTGATAGCTGAGTAGCTATAGAATTGAATGGGTTCTCGTATGTACCCAAATGTTTGTCCTTAATTTATGTAATTTTGCATAATATGCGAAGTTGATATAAACCTATGTATTAAATGACCGAACAAAATTTAAGTAGTTTGGTTGTATAAGTACATTTTTAGCTTATTACATAATTATTTGGTGAAATTGTCTATGACATTTAAGTTAAGGAACAAATTGCTACGTGAATTCTTTTAATTGGTTTAAGATGTGCATGTAAAAAATTAAAAGTTAAATCTTTGATTTTTAATTAGATATTCGATTACCAGTGGAGTGTTGAACTTATAATGTGCACATATGTAACATGATTTGTTTTTAATGAATGTTTAATACTTAATTAATTATATGTTTATATTTATATGATCATAATTTGAGTTATTATGAATATATTCAGAATTGTGCCTTTGTTCAGTAATGCCTCAAAACCCCATTCCGGCGACAAATACGGGTTAGGGGTGTTACAATGGCACTGCCCCTTCGGTGGGGGCCGGCGCCTTACTTTCTACGTCGTCCGCCATAGTTCGATCGGGATCCATTACTATTTGAAAACACAATTCAAAAGATCAAGAGTCATCACACTATCACAATTTATTTATGGCATGTATAGCTAAACTCGTACACGCGCTACGTTAGTTTGAGAACTGACTAAATTGTAGCTCTGATACCACTAAATGTAACACCCCACACCCGTGCCCCACGTTGGGTCGAATAAAAGGCATTACCTAACTTTAAACTTATGCATATAAACATTTTCATAACACCAAAACATGGTCAAATTAAAAATTTTTCAATTTTATTTATAAACTCCTTAATAAGATCCTACCAAGCCCAAAACATCCATTGGAACTGTAATGGCCTAAATTCAAGGTTATTGGAACAGTAGTTTCGTAACCACAAATCCGATTTAAAGAGAAATTTATTTCAATATTTTTACATGAAAATTGATATGATAAGAAAATCGTATGAAAATATTGATAGAAAAATTTTACCGATTTAGTGGTTAGTTAGAACAAAAAATTATTGAAGAAATTGGGTAAAAACAAGATATCGGGACCTCTATCTTGTAAAACCGAGTCAAAAATAATTTTATAAATATTTATGAAATGTTATTAGTGTGGTATTAAAATTTCGTTAGGAAATTTTAATGTTTGGGTAGTCAATTAAATGAAAAGGACTAAATTGTAATAGGTGTAAAAGTTGCTAGAATGATTAAATAGCTTAAGAGTCTAATGAGAAAGGATTTAAAAGGCAATTAGACCCAAAAGTTATTTGGGCGGCAAGGGTATGAAATCATCAGAAAAATTGATAAATTAAGGGTAAAATTGGAATATTGCAAAATTAACTAAATAAAGCTAGGACTAAATAGGAAATATCTAGATTTCTCTTCATTTCTCTTCAATTCCAGCAGCTAAAAATGTCATAGGAGGGTTCTCTAAGCTGGTATTTCATAATTTTTGCACCAAGTGAGTTAATCCTTGCCTTTTTCTTGTAATTTTTGCGTTTCTAAGACTTTTACAACTAGGTCCTACTATTAAATTCATTAGTTTTTGATTTCATGGATGAAATTGAAAGTCACCATGGTTAGGTTCTGTAAGTTTATGATGAAATAGAATGAAATTAAAGCTTTAATTTGTTTATGAGATGATTTTATTAGGTAATTTCAATAGAAATTGATTTTTAGGACCTAATTGTAAAAATGCTTGAATTAAAGTCTATTGCTGAAATTCTGATTCCTAAAGGTTGTAAACTAGTTTAAGGTGATAGAATAACATATTAATTGAGAAAAATCAGTTCAATTGAGAGGCTAATTGAGTAGGGATGAAATTATCATTTATTAAAAGCTTAGGGGAAAAATGGTAATAAACAGCTTGCACAAAAACGGTTTGGACAGCAGCAGTAGACTAACTTTGAAAAATCACCATAAATTGTATAAATTGAATTAGAAGATGAAAAAAATATGGAATTAAAGGTTATTGAGTCTAGTTTCTCATAGAAAAAATAATGTAAGCAATGGATTTGTAAATTTTTAGATATAATGAATTTTGTGAGACAAGGTTAGAATGAATCCGGGTTCCCCTGTTCTGAATTTTAAAAATCATAAAAAATTGAAAAAAACAATTATGGGCTTAAATTTATATGTATATAATCCTTAATGAGTCTATTTTTAATAGAAACAAACGAGAACATCATTTGAATTCTGTATGAAGAGATAATTAATTTTTAGTGAAGAAGGGTCAGAACTGTCGACAGCAGAACAGGGGTGACTTTAAAGAATAAACTGTACTGATTGGTTAAACCAAAAATTCTGAAAATTGTATGGTAAGAAGATATGTGAGTCTATTTTCAGGTAAAATTATCGGATCCAAATTTGGAGTTCTGTATCTCAAGATAAAAATAATTTAGTGACTATGACTCAAGTAGACAGCTTTGAATGAACTATAAATAATAGTTGAATTATAGAGAATGTTGCATATGAACATGAAATGTATTAAATTGATAATTAAATTTATTTATTTAGATCCAGAAGATTCAAATATGAAGCTAGATCGAGGAAAGGAAAAAGTTCGGGATTAGTAGATTTTTTTGGTTTACAAACAAGTATCAAGGTAAGTTCGTGTAACTTGAATTATATTCTTAAATTGCTTGAGATTGTATGTTATTGATGTGAATATGATTTGAATGTTCATTGTATAAAAATTAATGAAACATTGATATATTTGATAAAATGGGAAGAAATCCCGGTTGAATGAAAGGAAAATTCGATGGATCTCTGAAAAGGAATTGACGGTAAAAAGGATCTAGCTCAGACGGGTGATCCTATCCTGATATAGCCCTCCCGAAGAATATGTGTAAAATGAATTTAGCCCGGACGGGTAATCCGAATTAGGGTCTGAATTTAGCCTGGACTGGTAATTCAGATCCAAGCTCATTAGAGTAATTGTCGTTGCAGGGGATTTAGCCTGGACTGGTAATCCCGACAATACTCTATGAGTTTATATTACAGGGGATTTAGCCTGGACTGGTAATCCCGCTGTAAGGATGAGGTTCGCGGGAGTGTGCTCTCTGAAATGGAAATGTGCGCACATGAATATGAATTGACGGACCCGAAAATGTACACTAAAAATGTACCTCTGAAAATCCATCGAAAATTCCAAGAAATTCAACAGGATAAATATGAAAAAAAAATATAAGGAAATGGAAATCATGGTATTGATGAGCTCATCAATCATAGTATATATTATTGGTACATGGAAATTATTGTACTAACTTGAATGTTGAGTTTGTAAATGTTAGGGTAATAATGCATTGAATGGATATATGAATGTTTATTATATTGTATTGAAAATATTAGGTAAGTATAATTCTTGTTACAGGAGCTTACTAAGCACAAAGTGCTTACCCTGTTTCCTTTTTCCCTATTTTGTAGTGTTAAGAGCTCGAAGGTCGGATTTGGTCGGAGACACATCACACTATCAAGCTTAGGACTTCGTTATATAAAGAAAATTTATTTTGGAAATCAATGGCATGTATAAGCTAATAAAGTAAATGATTCTGTGAAATGAATGTAGAGTTACCCATTGGTATGGTTAACAAACCTGGTTTTGGGTATGTGATGACGTTATTTTATAAATATGCATGAATTTATCTTGAAAATATGTTGAATTGGATTGGTTGATTTGGATTGGTCTCGATATAATATTGCAGGGAAGGTTAGATATCTGTAAAGGGATTATATTGAGTTTTCCTAAAAAATAAAAAATAAAAAATCGTAAACTCCGGTAATACCTCGTACCCTATTCTGACAATGAATGCAGGTAGGGGTATTACATTTGTTGGTATCAGAGCTATGGTTTAGCCGGTTCTAGGACTGATGTAGCAAATACGGGATTAGCTATACATGCCATTTAAATTATTATTGATAGTGTGATATCTCCTAACCATTTAAAATGTGTTTTTCTTGTAGTAATGTCATCCGACCGAGCTCAATCTGAGGAAGCTGGGAGTCATGCTCCGGCTTCAGTATAAAGAGAAGAAACTAGCAGTAAAAGGCTCGAAATAGAGGGTTGAGGGGACGAGGCAAAAATAGCCTTCTTTCAAATGATGAATGAATGGTTTAATCA
The DNA here is from genome assembly GCF_007990345.1 of Gossypium hirsutum. Lineage (NCBI taxonomy): Eukaryota > Viridiplantae > Streptophyta > Magnoliopsida > Malvales > Malvaceae > Gossypium > Gossypium hirsutum. The sequence goes on along the minus strand of NC_053436.1, from coordinate 67,189,485 downwards.
ATACTTAAAAACTAACCCTGTAGTGCAGCAAGTTCAAGCTCCCCCTCCTGCTCCTCCACCGGTTCCCGAGATCCCACAAGGTATAGGTACCGAATCTGTCAGAAAAGGGAAAACTCCAGTAGATAAAATTTGAAAATATGGGGCCGAAGAATTTCGAGCAGCAGTTGATGATGATTCCGAACGGGCTAAATTCTGGTTAGAAAACACTACTCGGGTTCTAGAGGAATTATCTTGTACACCAGAAGAATGTCTGAAATGTGCCGTCTCACTGCTAAAAGACACAGCTTACCATTGGTGGAATACTAAAGCTTCAGTTGTTCCGAAAGAAGAAATTACATAGGAATTCTTTTAGACCGAGTTCAGAAAAAAATATATCAGTCAGAGGTTTCTCGATCAGAAGAGAAAAGAATTTCTTGAGTTGAAACAGGGTAACAGATCAGTATCTAAGTATGAAAGAGAATTTGTTCGATTGAGTAAATATGCTCGAGAATGGGTACAGTCAGAAGCTGAAATGTACAAACGATTCGAAGAAGGGTTGAATGAAGACATTAAGCTACTGATTGGAATTCCTGAAATTCGAGAGTTTGCTACATTGGCAGAGAAAGCTTATAAAACAGAAGAATTGAGCAAATAAAAGAAACAGGCTGAGAGGGAAGCTCGAATTTTTAGTAAAAGACCGATGAGAAAATCCTAGTTTTCTTCTTCAAAGAAATTGAAGAAGTATCAAGATCGTTCTACTTCAGCCATTGGGTATTCGGGCAGAGAGCGAGGTTCTCAACGCACTAATCCAAGGCCTTCTATTCCATCAGTGACCAGTGTTGGCAGTGTTGGCACTCCTAAACCGAGATGCCAGTACTGTAATAAAGCTCATTTTGGTGAATGTCGATTAAAGAGCGGGGCTTGTTACCGATGTGGTTCTTTTGACCATTTTCTCAGAGATTGTCTAGAAAGGGGTGAAAGAGAAGCTGAACAGATATCGAAGCTGAGTAATCTAGTTTCAAGAGGTAGACCACCTCGACCATCCGGTAATGTCAATGGTAGTCGATGAGCTACAAAAGATACTGCAGGTAGGCTTGAGGCACGAGCACCTGCTAGGACATATGCCATTCGTGCCAGAAAAGATGCCTCAGTACCCGATGTTATTACTGGTACATTTTCTTTACTTGATACTGATATTACTGCATTGATTGATCCTGGTTCTATGCATTCATATATATGTGTTAAACTTGCAATTATTAAAAATTTATCTGTTGAACCTACTGAATTTGTGGTTAAAGTCTCGAACCCCCTGGGCTAGTCTGTGTTGGTGGATAAAATTTGTAAAAATTGTCCACTAATGGTAAGAGGTTATTGTTTCCCGGCTGATTTGATGTTACTGCCATTTGATGAATTTGACGTGATATTGGGCATGGATTAGTTAACCCAGCATGATGCGGTCGTAAATTGTAGACAAAAATATATTGTGCTAAAATGTCAGAATGGTGAGTTGCTCCGGGTTAAATCTGATCAGGCAGAGGGGTTATCTAATATGATTTCAGTAATAACAGCACAGAGGTATGTCAAAAAAGGGTATGATGCTTACTTGGCTTATGTACTTGACACCAAGGTATCTGAGTCAAAGATACAGGCAGTGCCAATAGTATGTGAATTTTCCGATGTGTTTCCAGAGGAATTACCAGGATTGCCACCAAAAAGAGAAGTGGAATTTTCTATAGATTTGATTCTGGAAACTACTCCGATTTCCATAGCTCTGTACCGGATGGCTCCTACAGAATTAAAGGAGCTAAAGACAGTTGCAAGAGCTTGTTGAAAGGGGTTTTATTCGACCGAGTTATTCACCTTGGGGTGCTCCGGTTTTGTTTGCGAAAAAGAAAGATGGGTCTTTGAGATTGTGTATCGACTACCGGCAGCTTAATAAAGTAACCATAAAGAATAAGTACCCGTTACCCCGGATTGATGATTTATTTGATCAGCTGAAAGGTGCTACTGTGTTTTCAAAGATTGATCTTTGATCAGGTTATTATCAGTTACGGGTAAAGGAGTCAAATGTGCCAAAAACAGCCTTTAGAACCAGGTACGGGCATTATGAGTTTCTAGTTATGCCGTTTGGGCTAACTAATGCACCTGCAGTATTCATGGATTTAATGAACCGGATATTCAGACCGTACTTAGACAGATTTGTAGTAGTATTCATTGATGATATTTTGGTTTATTCTCGGGATGAAGAAGAACATGCAGAACATTTGAGAATTGTGCTGCAAATTCTACGAGAGAAGCAGTTATATGCTAAATTTAGTAAATGGGAATTTTGGCTCCGAGGAGTGGGTTTTCTTGGACACATTGTATCTGCCGAAGGCAACAGGGTAGATCCAAGTAAAATATCAGCTATTGTCAATTGGAATCTACTGAAGAATGTATCTGAAGTTAGAAGTTTCTTGGGTTTAGCTGGTTATTATCGGAGATTTGTACAGGGATTCTCTATGATAGCTTCTCCAATGACTCGATTATTGCAGAAAGATGTAAAGTTCGAGTGGACTGATGAATGTCAACAAAGTTTCAACCGATTGAAAGACCTATTAACGAAAGCACCTGTATTAGTGCAGCCTAAACCGGGTAAGGAATTTGTTATTTATAATGATGCCTCATTAAATGGTTTAGGTTGTGTTTTGATGCAAGAAGGTAAAGTAATAGCCTATGCTTCAAGACAACTTAAACCACATGAAAGAAATTACCCAGTACATAATCTTGAATTAGCTGCTATTGTATTTGCACTGAAGATATGGCGGCATTACTTGTACGGTGAGAAATGTCATATTTATACTGATCATAAAAGCTTGAAATATTTGATGACACGGAAAGATTTGAATTTGAGACAGCGCAGGTGGCTTGAACTGATAAAGGACTATGATTTGATTATTGATTACCATCCGAGTAAGGCTAATGTTGTAGCTGATGCTTTGAGCCGGAAATCTATGTTTGCTTTACGAGCTATGAATACCCGATTATCATTGACTAATGATGGTTTAATCCTAGCAGAATTAAGAGCTAAACCGACATTTTTACAGCAAATATGTGAAGCTCAGAAGAATGATGATAAGTTACAAGTTAAACGGGCACAGTGTGAGTCAGGTAATGATTCTGAATTTCAGATTGGTTCTGATGGTTGTTTATTATTCAGAGGTAGGGTATGTGTACCTCAGAATTCAGAGCTCATACAGAAGATTCTACGCGAGGCTCACAACAGTATTATGTCTGTACATCCGGGGAGTAATAAAATGTATAATGATCTGAAAAAGATGTACTGGTGGTCGGGAATAAAACGTGATATCTCTGAGTTTGTATCAAGGTGTTTAATATGTCAGCAAGTTAAAGCTGAACATCAGGTACCTTCGGGGTTACTTCAGCCAATTACTATACCAGAATGGAAATGGGAAAGAATCACTATGGATTTTGTATCGGGGTTACCTTTGTCTTCGAGGAGAAAAGATGCTATTTGGGTGATTGTTGACCGATTAACAAAGTCAGCTCACTTTATTCCAGTACGTATGGATTATTCTTTAGATAAACTAGCTGAACTATACATATCTGAGATTGTCAGGCTACATGGAGTGCCTGTCTCCATTATATCAGATAGATATCCCCGATTTACGTCTCGTTTCTGGGACAAATTGCAAGAAGCCTTGGGTACTCAGTTGTATTTCAGCACTGCATTTCATCCTCAAACAGATGGTCAATCTGAGCGTGTAATTCAAGTATTGGAATATATGCTTCGATGTTGTATACTAGAGTTTAAAGGTAATTGGGAGAGGTATCTACCTTTGATTGAATTTGCTTACAATAACAGTTATAAGTCTAGTATTAAAATGGCTCCGTATGAAGCTTTGTATGGTAGAAAATGTAGAACACCATTATATTGGACAGAGCGTAGTGAAAGGAAGATACATGGGGTTGATTTGATCCGGGAAACAGAAGAAAAAGTAAAGGTTATTCGGGATAGTCTAAAAGCAGCTTCCGATCGTCAAAAATCATATGCCGACCTTAAATGAAAAGAGATTGAATTTCAAGTCAGTGACAAGGTATTCCTGAAAGTGTCTCCTTGGAAGAAAGTCCTCCGATTCGGTCGAAAGGGTAAACTGAGTCCAAGATTTATCGGGCCTTATGAAATCATAGAAAGAATTGGACCGGTCGCTTATCGATTGGCATTACCACCGGAACTTGATAGAATCCATAATGTTTTTCATGTATCTATGTTACGACGATATCGATCAGATCCTTCACATGTTATTCCTCCGACAGAAGTAGAGATTCAACTGGATATGACTTACAGTGAAGAACCGGTCAAGATATTGGCACGGGAGACAAAAGAGCTTAGAAATAAAAAGATAAATTTGGTGAAAGTATTGTGGCAAAAGCATGGGATTGAGGAAGCGACATGGGAACCAGAGGAGGCAATGAGGAAACAATACCCAAATCTCTTTACTGGTAAGATTTTCGAAGACGAAAATCCTAAAAGGGGGGAGAGTTGTAATGGCCTAAATTCAAGGTTATTGGAACAGTGGTTTCGTAACCACAAATTCGATTTAAAGAGAAATTTATTTCAATATTTTTGCATGAAAATTGATATGATAGGAAAATCGTATGAAAATATTGATAGAAAAATTTTACCAATTTAGTGGCTAGTTAAAAAAAGAAATTATTGAAGAAATTGGGTAAAAACAAGATATCGGGACCTCTATCTTGTAAAACTGAGTCAAAAATAATTTTATAAATATTTATGAAATGTTATTAGTGTGGTATTAAAATTTCGTTAGGAAATTTTAATGTTTGGGTAGTCAATTAAATGGAAAGGACTAAATTGTAATAGGTGTAAAAGTTGATAGAATGATTAAATAGCTTAAGAGTCTAATGAGAAAGGATTTAAAAGAAAATTAGACCCAAAATTTATTTGGGCTGGACGGCACCGGTATGAAATCAGCAGAAAAATTGATAAATTAAGGGTAAAATTGGAATATTGCAAAATTAACTAAATAAAGCTAGGACTAAATAGGAAATATCTAGATTTCTCTCCATTTCTCTTCAATTCCAGCAGCTAAAAAGGCCATAGGAGGATTCTCTAAGCTGGTATTTTATAATTTTTGCACCAAGTGAGTTAATCCTTGCCTTTTTCTTGTAATTTTTGTGTTTCTAAGCCTTTTTACAACTAGGTCCTACTATTAAATTCATTAGTTTTTGATTTCATGGATGAAATTGAAAGTCACCATGGTTGAGTGCTGTAATTTTATGATGAAATAGAATGAAATTAGAGCTTTAATTTGTTTATGAGATGATTTTATTAGGTAATTTCAATAGAAATTGATTTTTAGGACCTAATTGTGAAAATGCTTGGAATTAAAGTCTATTGCTGAATTCTGATTCCTAAAGGTTGTAAACTAGCTTAAGGTGACAGAATAACATATTAATTGAGAAAAATCAGTTCAATTGAGAGGCTAATTGAGTAGGGACGAAATTATCATTTATTAAAAGCTTAGGGGAAAAATAGTAATAAACAGCTTGCACAAAAACAGTTTGGACAGCAGCAGTAGACTAACTTTGAAAAATAACCATAAATTTTAGAAATCTAATTAGAAGATGAAAAAAATATGGAATTAAAGCTTATTGAGTCTAGTTTCTCATAGAAGAAGTAGTGTAAGCAATGGATTTGTAAATTTTGAGATATAATGAATTTTATGAGACAAGGTCAGAATGAATTCGAGTTCCCCTGTTCTGACTTTGAAAAATCATAAAAAATTGAAAAAAAAACAATTAGGGGCTTAAATTTATATGTATAGAATACTTAATGAGTCTATTTTTAAGATAAACAAATGAAAACATCATTTGAATTCTTTATGAAGAGATAATGAATTTTTAGTGAAGAAGGGTCAGAACTATCAACAGCAGAACAGGGGTGACTTTAAAGAATAAACTGTACTGATTGGATAAACCAAAAATTCTGAAAATTTAATGGTAAGAAGATATGTGAGTCTAGTTTCAGGTAAAATTATCTGATCCTAATTTGGAGTTCTGTATCTCAAGGTAAAAATAATTTAGTGACTATGACGCAAGTAGACAGCTTTGAATGAACTATAAATAATAGTTGAATTATAGAGAATGTTGCATATGAACATGAAATGTATTAAATTGATAATTAAATTTATTTATTTAGATCCAGAAGATTTAAATACGGAGCTAGATCAAGGAAAGGAAAAAGTTCGGGATTAGTAGATTTTTTTTTGTTTACAAACAAGTATCAAGGTAAGTTTGTGTAACTTGAATTATATTCTTAAATTGCTTGAGATTGTATGTTATTGATGTGAATATGATTTGAATGTTCATTGTATGAAAATTAATGAAAAATTGATATATTTGATAAAATGGGAAGAAATCCCGGTTGAATGAAAGGAAAATTCGATGGATCTCTGAAAAGGAATTGACGGTAAAAAGGATCTAGCCCGGACGGGTGATCCTATTCTGATATAGCCCTCTCGAAGAATATGTGTAAAATAGATTTAGCCCGGACGGGTAATCCTAATTAGGGTCTGAATTTAGCCTGGACTGGTAATTCAGATCCAAGCTCATTAGAGTAATTTTCATTGCAGGGGATTTAGCCTGGACTGGTAATCCCGACAATACTCTATGAGTTTATATTACAGGGGATTTAGCCTGGACTGGTAATCCCGCTGTAAGGATGAGGTTCGTGGGAGTGTGCTCTCTGAAATGGAAATGTGCGCACATGAATATGAATTGACGGACCCGAAAATGTACACTAAAAGTGTACCTCTGAAAATCCATCTAAAATTCCAAGAAATTCAACAGGATAAATATGAAAAAAATATAAGGAAATGGAAATCATGGTATTGATGAGCTCATCTATCATAGTATATATTATTGGTACATGGAAATTATTGTACTAACTTGAATGTTGAGTTTGTAAATGTTAGGGTAATAATGCATTGAATGGATATATGAATGTTTATTGTATTGTATTGAAAATATTAGGTAAGTATAATTCTTGTTACAGGAGCTTACTAAGCACAAAGTGCTTACCCCGTTTCCTTTTTCCTTATTTTGTAGTGTTAAGAGCTCGGAGGTCGGATTTGGTCGGAGACACATCACACTATCAACCTCAGGACTTCGGTATATAAAGAAACTTTATTTTGGAAATCAATGGCATGTATAAGCTAATAAAGTAAATGATTCTGTAAATGAATGTAGAGTTAGCCATTGGTATGGTTAACAAACCTGGTTTTGGGTATGTGATGACGTTATTTTATAAATATGCAAGAATTTATCTTGAAAATATGTTGAATTGGATTGGTTGATTTGGATTGGTCTCGATATAATATTGCAGGGAAGGTTAGATATCTGTAAAGGGATTATATTGAGTTTTCCTAAAAAATAAAAAATAAAAATTCGTAAACTCCGGTAATACCTCGTACCCTATTCCGGCAATGAATACGGGTAGGGGTATTGCAGGAACCCATTCGGAAACAATCTGAGTCCTTAAAGAACTCTGAAAATAATTCTTAACACAAGGGTGCACGCTCGTGTAGGAGAGGCAACACGCCCGTGTGACATTTCAACATGGTCGTGCTATTGGCCCGTGTGGCTCACACGGCCTAAGCAATATAGGGACACAGCCATGTCTTACACCCGTATGGAATTAATTCTAAATGCACACCTAAAAGGGTTTTCACACGGCTTGGAACACACCCGTGTCCTTCACACGTCCATGACACGTCCGTGTGCAGAAACTTGGATATTATGTTTCTGACGTCATCAATCCTTAAAGGCCACACGGCCAAGGCACACGCCCATGAGCTAGGCCATGCCCTTCACATGGTTGAGACACATGGCCGTGTCTCTGCCCGTGTGTTTACTACCATGCATACTGATTTGCAATTCTTACCTGTAGGGGACACACGGCCATATCACACACCCATGTGGTGAACCGTGTGTCACACACGGCCTAGACACACGCCCGTGTGCCTACCTATGTGGACAAAATAAGGCTATTTACCAAGCCTTTTTGTCACCCGTACTTATGTAACCTGCACAAAAATCACTCTATACTAACATAAGGGCACATCACATAGCCAAAATAACCACAATGGACAACATTTCATTTATGCAATTTATTCATCCATGAAAATATCATCTTCTATTTATAAATCAAAATGAGTATTGACCATCATCCATGGCCTTATACAAAATGAGTATCATATTCATCATATGAGCCAACACATTATGGCTACTAACAAAACACTAAACAAAGACTCTTGTCCCTATAGATGCCAAAAATCAAAACAATGAAACTAGCTATACCAAGGTCTTGAGTGATAGTGTGATCGAAGCTTTTGATGCCATTGGATCCCTGATCAAGACTCGAATCACGTTTCTCTTGATCTAAATTAATAAAATTCATTTATTTCATCAGCATATCAATTTAGACGCTCGAAAGTTCATAATTGGGAAAAAGGACTATTTTTCCCCTAGACTTTCATAAAATGACCATTTTACCCCTATGCTCGAAAATTGATTTTTATTGAATTTCTGCATATTATAAGCCTAGATGATTACTTTTTATACTAGAAGCAATCCAAAATTTTCGTTATTTCTCACATTTATTAACAAATTTCCAACTTATGCAAAATAGTCCCTATTAGGCTTTTCATGAAAAATCTCTTCATAAAAGTTGTTTATTACACATCTAATACTCATTCTTCCATAAAATTTCAAAAAAATACACATATGCTCTCATGGAAAAACCCTAATCTCTCAACCATTTTGCAAAATAATCCCCTTCATAAGAAGCTTATGTTACAAGGAGTCTAAAAACACAAAAATCATCAAGAATAACTTGTAAGAGATGTTAATGGCTGATATTTTGAGCTCTCAAAAGCCCCCCTTTTTGAAGATGAAAGTCGGTTGAAGAAGAAGAAATAAAAAGATGAAGCCTTTTTTTGTTTTATTTTATTTAAAACTAGTCAAAATTTGGTGACCAAAACACCACCTAATTTTGACTTTCCCATCAATTTTCCCCCTATTGCCTGCCACCCTATTCTCTAAGGGTCTAATTGCTCTTTAAGGCCCTTAATTTAGGTTCTTTAGCTAATTGACACTCTTATCTAACAAAATAGGACCTTTGCACTTTAAGCGATTTAGTACTTTTTCACAATTAGGCAAGCAATCGCTAAAATTAATTCACCAAAATTTTCATGTACTTATCTAATCATGCTACAATACATAAAATTATATTTAAAATAATTTTCTTGACCTCGATTTATTGGTTCCGAAATCACTATTCTGACTAGCCCCAAAATTGAGCTGTTACAATGTGGGTTCTTCTAAAAATTTTGGTAATTTGCAAGTCAAAATAGAGATTTCCATCATAAATACTATTATTTTAGTAAAGTGGTATAGCATAAAAAATAGGGTCAATTTTTAATTTATGAAATTTTGACCAAATACATATGAGGTGAAATACATAAAGCTTGGCGATGGAAGTCCCTAAAAAATTATGGCACCTGTGAGGAAGACGACAAGATTGTGGACGATAAAAAAATATGACGTTCCAAATACTTGTATATTATAACAACCTAATTTTCAATGGTACTGTAAAATGCAGTTTCGGAACCTCATTTTCATAAATAGAGTCTGTAAATATAAAATAGGGATATTTATTGAATTATTATAAAAACATATTGAAGTTCAGTCAATAAATTTCATCGTTAAAATAGTTAATTAAAGCTCAAGGACTAAGTTGTAAAAGTCCAATCGCTACTGAGTTTTCATTAAGAAAAGGCTTAAGGACTTCTATAGCAATTATCCTAGGGACTAAAATGGTTATTAAACCAATGTTTTTTTATACTTAGTGGATGATGATGTGGAATTCCACTTTGTCTTGTTAATGATAGATTAAGTATAATAAAACTTAATTAGCACTAATTAAATAAGCTTAATTAAAACTAAACTAAGTATAAATAGGTCTTCTCTACTCTTCCAACCGTCCATGCTTAGAAGACCTAAGAAAGAAAAATTTGAATTCATCCAACATTTTGCCACTATATAGATATAAACATCAAGTCTTTTTCTTATAATTTTTATAGATTTGTGATCATGGAAGCTTGAATTAGCTAGCCCGTGTACCAATTTGATCAATTTTGAAAATTTAGCAAGTTTCCATTGTTGATAAATTGATGAATTAGGCTTGGAATTGATAGATATTGAGCTTAGATTATGAAAATGACTAATTTGTAACGTTAGTTACGATTGTTTGTTAACTTTGTAATATTAGGGACCAAATTGAATAAATGTAAAATATGTCATGATATTTTACTAGAAATAGAAAGTATAGGGTCCCTACTGAGAGAATGTGAAATTAGATTTTAATTTGAAGCTATGAATTGAAAGATATGCTTATCCTGAATTTATGGTATTGATTTGGTATATAAAATATTTATATAGACTAAGAATTGGAACAAAGTGGAGCTAATAGGGTAAAAGCAAAAATGATGGATTAGTCGTTAAAGAATCTATCAGTTTGTGTTTTGAAAATATAAGTTCATATGGAACTTACTACCTTTCCTTGTTTTATATGTATGCATGTGTTTACTTCATTATAATTATATCTGAAAATAATTTGAATTATTGATGAATTTGGCAGACAAGGCTAGTAAAGAATTGAATTAAAATGAAATGTGAAAATATGAATAATTACAGGGTATGAAAATGAAAATGTGACCAATTACAGGGTATGATGAGCAAATGTGGATGATATAGGGTATGAAAATGTAATATATATGATAGATTCCTATGTGAACTTAATAAAAGGTTAGGATGCAATTAGTAAGCTAATAAGGTCATATGCGCGCTTGTAGGGATATATGATTATACATAGATTATGATAGGTTATATTGAGATCCAGTATTTATTCCGAATCATCGAGTATTATTTGTCTCCATGGAGACTTTGTGTGGTGGAGGGATGTAATTGGAAATGTTTAAACATTTGATGCCTACGGGCTTTGCACTTCGATACCTTGGTGTGGTGTAGTTTAAGTTCATACAAGCTATCTAGTGTAGTGTAATTCACTAGTCTATCCGAGTCCATTATACTAGGATTTCATTGAGCGCAACACTGAAATTGAATCTAGAAATTGAAAAATGATATGAATTGAACTTGATAAACTAATATGATATGAGATTAAGTTGAATTGATATAAATTTGTGAATTGATGATAGAATATGATATTGAGATTTTTATATGTCAAAATTTTACAAATTTGTGATATGTTGAGTTATGCTTATAATGTTTGATGCACATGAATAGTTATGTTCATATGCTCACTTTGTTGTTATTTAAAGTGTCATGTCCTAGCCAAATGTATGCCAAAAATATGATAGTTAATATGCTCACCTTTGAGCAAGGTAAGTGTGTAATTTCAATTTGAACTTACTAAGCATTTAAATGCTTACTATCATTGTTTTCCCAACTTGTAGATCTCCAACTTGCAGAACTCACCGAGCTAGATCAGTACGGACCACATACTATCATTGAGATGCTATAATTATGTTCATTTTCAGTCCTATAATTGTGGCATGTATATAAATTCTTTGGTTATGTAAGTGTTCATTTCCTTAATGTGAATGTCATGGTTGAACTTGTGGCTAAGGTTGAATTTGCATGATAAGCTTGGTATATGACCTAGATGATGCATAGTTTTGGTCATTTTTGATGTCATTTGGTTTGATGATTTCAAGTTTGCATAATTTATATATGTTAAGGTTTGCATAGTGAAGTAACTGGTAAGTTAAGTTGGTAATTGGCTTGAATATGTTATGTTTTGAACATGAGTTTTATTCCATTTGAATGTTTGTTTTCAAAGGTGTTACAAGCTTGATTTGGCAAAGGTTGGCATGATATAGTATTGTTGAAATTGGCATATGCATAGGTGCAATGAAATGTGTTTGGTTGGAAGCATTGAATATGTATCGATGTGATTTTTTTCCAAAACAATAGCGACGTCGCGATCACAAGTCCCTAATGCTGCAACATAGTTAGATAGTGAGTAGCGTTGCAATGTCGAGATTTCTAAATTTGCAACATGACCCATTGACTGATGATGTCGCGTTATGAAAACCATGATGTTGTGACGTCAACTCAAAAATTTTGATTTTTTTCAATGAAGTCCTTAATTTACCTCAAGTTAGTAAAAGAGCTTTCGTAAGGTTGTATAAGACCCATAAATGATTTTACATCATATTGAAATGTGGTTTATTCTAGTAAGCATGTTGAAATAGTTAAAATGTAATGAAATTTGTTGTAGTTTCTCTGGCAACAAATATAGCATCTTGTAGCTCAGACTCGACGATCAGATCGGGAAGGGGTATTACATGTATTGTTAGAGGTATTTCACAAGATAATCCAAAATTGGGCTTTGACATTATCTTACCTTCAATGAAAGTAATCCTAAGATTCTCATATTGGTTTTTATTATTAATATCCATAGCCAGTATAACGTATAACTTGCAAAATAGAAGGTAATGAATAAAATGCATAGCAGGTGGGATAAAATGAATAAGGAGCTATGAAAATGGTTGAGTATACTGAATCAATAAATCTTAGGTACCACCGTTGATTTGCAAATAGAACTTGCCTACCATGAAGATTAATGGTCCAAGGCAAAAGATATTTCCATCGTCTTTTTCAGATGTTCAGGCCATGCATTGATGCATTTTAGTATTGTAAACTGCTCATCCAAATTGATGGTACATTCATGTACGGAAGATATAAGCATCACTTATTGTTGGTTGTTGCACAAGATGGAAATTGAAACATCCTGCGAATAGCATTTGCAATTATTGAATAAGAATATGCAGATAATACCTCGGAATTCTTCTTAACTAACTTGAGAAGGCATGTTGTACTACAACTCAAGACATGCATAATTTCTAATAGGGCAACCGACATATACACTGTGATTGATTGAAGTGGAAACCTATAGGATCATACACAATATAGGTATTGCATACAACATATCGGAGCCAATTATATATGGATGTTCCATAAGGATGAGGAACATTGGCATGTTATTAATATGGGTACGTAGTAAATGTTATTCTCTATATCATTTTTTAATATATACATCATTTTGATCTATTTGTTATACTCTATATTTACTTCGAAAAGGTATGAGTTTGTACAGGATCGATTTAGTGAAATGTTAGAGAACTTAAAAGCACTAAATAAAGATGGTGTAAATAACATAATTGGACACCCAAGAAACAATGGACTAAATCATATGACGGAGGTCTATGATATAGGCATATGATAATGAACCTAGCGAAATGCATAAATTTCGTATTGAAAGGGATGCGTCATTTGCTGATAACCTTGATAGTGAAAGAAACATATTTTTACTTATCATTTGTGTTTCCAATGGGAAAAAAACAAATTGGACAGTTGAAAGGAAAAAACATTTGGTGCAAGAAACTGAGCAAGGCTATAGAGGAAAATCAGACGAAATCAAACTTTATTACAATTATACTCACGTACAAATACAATATATCAAGTTACAAAATTCCATCAACTTGACAAGGATATTATCAGGGGATCGTATCATGTCAATCTACAAGAAAGAACTTATGACTGTGGGAGATTTCAGACACTTCGTTATCCATGCTCACTTGCAGTCGTTATAATACCCCTCACTTATCCAGGTGTACAGTACGAAAGAGAGATGCTACTAGAACATATATGAAACAAAAATATCAGATTTACTTAAATTTTTTAGCTTTAAACATTTTTATGAACTCATAAATATTTAATTAAAAACAATTTGAAGGCTTTAGAATTAATTTAAAATTATTTAGGAGTGATTCAGGAAAAATTGGAGACATTTGGTAGTCAAAATGGACAAACAATGCAATAGGGACAAGGTTGTGTAAAATGTTAAGACAGCACATGAGGTTGCGACGTCAAAAAATATGCCATTGTGATGTCACTTGCTAATTGATCGATTTCACGACGTCACAAGGCCGAGGTCTTGACGTCATTGGAGCATGTCACCTCGTCACCCCTTAAACAACCCCAAAATCACTCCAGATTATCCCAAATCACCTCCATCAAGCATAAAACTCAGCACTAAGTTTCAATAAATTATAAAAGCACAATTCAAACCCATTTTGGCTCAAAATATACATTGTTTATTTATTCAAAAAAATTATCAATTCAAAGCTCAAATTGAAATACAAAAGGGGTTCGAAAGTACCTATCAAATTTACAATACAAATCCAAACTAAGTCTTTGTGTACATGCCAAAGTTCTTATACAAATATTAGTTAATGTAAATATTTTACAACCTAAGGGTGATGCTAGGTTCTAAGTTGAAACTACAACTTCTCAATGAATCTGATACCAACGTGTTTAAACAACTAACACGTAAGCTCGATAAGCTCAGTAAATTCTAAAAGAAATGCCTACTTATCCTATCTTATTATTAATATTGATCACTATAAACATATTCATCACAAATTCCATTCATATCACCCTTTTTATAATTCAAAAATTCATTTTGTAACACCTCATACCCAACCTGATCGCTTGGTCTAGATATAAGATGCTACACTTCACTCACTAACTAACCAACATATACCTTATGAAGACATACCACAAGTTGGAAGTCCTATAGTATTAACTCTTATTATAGAAATTTAACTTAGAAAATTTCGCATACCAAATAAAAATAATCTAATAGACATTTGTAACATAGATGAATAAGTTATTAAGCTTAAGGAATTTATTACAAGGTTAAGACCCATAAAAACATTTTCAACTACCATTTCACTACCATGAATTAATTACTTAACTTGAAATTTAAAATTCTATTTACAACTCGACTTAGTCCCTAAGACTCCACCTCTGGGTCGCCCTACTGTATGCATATTACTAATCCTATAAAATAAGTTGCCTGAGCTTGACGAGCTCTACCTGAATCCCTCCATGATTATTAGAATCAACAAATAAACCTACAATTCATAGTGAATGTATTAGTAATTTCATTTGAACCTAGTGAGTAGTCCATACCTAACGTTAACGTAATATTTATTAAACTAGCAGTTTATTATTCAAAAACCACATGGCTTTGCTGGTGCAAAAGCATATCTGTCAAATTTTGCTGGCATAGCTTTGTCTAAGTAAGGTTCCATTAATGAGATTTCGTCGAGGCATAATCAAGAATGCCAAGGTAGAGGTGTTTGACACCTTGATGGTAATTTTCAACAATCCTTTCATTAATAGTTTTCCTTGCAGACTCTTTTGGAGTTAACTTCTTTATGAGATGATCCCTTCATGTACGAACTGTTATTAATGCTTACCCTAATGGACTCTAATGGGTGAATCCTTCTCTTCAATCACATGGTCGGACACCAATGTTTCATATAGTGTCTCAGACAAAGCGCTTTCTTGAATAAACCATTCATCCATTCTAAAAGTATAAGGGATACTCTCATATTATCCCCAACAAGAACCTGACAACCTGTCATATATATAGTATGACTTTCTTACCATTTTCTTGCAGGCTTATTCTTAGCAGGCCTAAAAATCATATTCGAATACTCAAACGGTTTTGCTTACTTTCATCAGATTGAATTCCGTAACTACTGAAGAAATAAAACTATAAGAACAGAGCCAACGAGCCTTTATAACTTGTACTCGCCTCATTATAACCATTAACATAAGCACAATGTGTTGGATCCGTTGCCCTAAGTGTAGTATTTTCGTCTAAGTACACTTTTAATTTTTTCGAATAGATTGATTAATAAGATTATTCATGAATCAAATTAATATGCTTTATACTATTGTCCTCAAATATTTTTTGCATGCAAAACAAAATAGAAACAACTATTGCTCATTGGTTGTTTATTGTTTAACTAATACTAAGCGGTATTACGTTACCGGATCGTAGTACAGAAAGACAACTTGTATTAGTAGATAAACCTAAATATATCCTTAGTCTAATCAGAAATGAGCAAACTGATTAAAAGATTTATGAAAAAGATTTAAAGTTCGAGCTTAAAAATGGTTGAAAATAGTAAAAAGGACTTACATGAAAGAAAAGAAAGTTTGCTAAAATGAGGGTGAAAGAAACGAGAGAGAAAATGCGAAAATATGATATGGTTGACTTTTTTTCTCTACATCTTTTTATGAAATATCTACTTTAATTTTTGTATTTTAAATTATTATTTAATTAAAAAAAATCAAGTCATCATCATGCCCAGTGATCTACATTAAATTTCAAATTTATCCACAAGCTCATGTACTCTTTCAGTCAAATTGTTCAAGTCCTTTCTCTTTTTCCCATACATCTAATCCAATTATTTCTTATTTTAATTTTCACACTTTCGCCCAACACTTCTTACTTTTTAAAATTTAGTTAATACTTCAAATTAATTTCTCTAAATCTGAAAGCCTTTTTAATTTCTTATAATATCCAACTATCTTCTCGACTAATATTAAAAATTCTATTTTATCTACTTCAAAAATTCTAACACGTGTAAGATACGTAATGACACTATTCTCATTTCGGGAATGTTAGGGATGTTACAGTAATGGTATATAATTAGGGAGAGCTGGAACCTAACTATAAATTATTTGAGACCTAATCATATATGTCCAACCAACCCCTATGGTAGCTCATCGAAACCAAAAATGAATTGTATGTAGAACCAAATGAATGAAAATGATGAAGTTAGAGAAATGAGTCGCATTCACAAATGAATGGTTTTTTTCACCAAGTATAGAAATGACTTGAGAATTAATTAAATATTTTTAAATTATTATTTAATTAATTATAATTAAATAATTAAAATTCTAAAATAGAATTAAATTAATTAGTCATTATTCAAATAAAGGCACAAAATTACTAATATTTATTGAATAAAAGAAACATATTTTGAAATTGTTTCAGAGATTGAGATTCAAAACTAAGAGAAAATTGAATTTGAGAATGAAATTTAGAGATTTGGATGGATAAAATTGAGTGAGAATGAACTGGAACTTAAAAGGTTTATATAGAGGAGGGAAAGGATTTTTTTTACATTTTTCCCATTTTAAAATAAATTGATTTTACCATTGGTCTCATTGGTTAAAAAACCAACGACTTGGATTTTTTAATGGTTGGGATCCAACAATTCAAATTTCCTTTTGCTTTTATTTTTAAGCTTTTAATTGTTGACTTTGTAGGGCACACTTTTGTTTGTGTAACACTGCTTCAAGTAAAACCGTTTATTTTCTTAAATAAATAAATAAAAATTGGCTTACTTTGTTAATTTTATTTTTAAAATCAAATTTTTGAGTTAATTTTATCTTTATTATTAATTTTAATCTCACCATTATAGTTGTAACAACCTAATTTCAGTGGTGTTGAAAATAATTGTTTCGAGACCACGACTCCGACAAGTGATTTATTATTTTAATGTTTATTTAATTTCTATAGGGTTAATTTAAGTCAGTATTAAATTTTTGTTAAAAAATTTTGAAGTTTAAATGGTTAATTAGGTAAAAAGGACTAAATTGTAAAAGATGAAGAAGTTGCATTCTATTTGATAAAAGGATCAAATGGCTATGAAATTCTTAAATAATGAAATTAAATGGTAAATATACCATTTTAGTTTATAACGGATTGTTTTGGGTGATTAAATGAATGAAATTTGGATAATTTTTAAAGGACAAAATTGTAATTTGGTAAATTAATATCATAAACTAATAGTAAAACAAAGTGATCATCTTTTTTCTTGAGATATGAAGAATTGGAAACTCAATGGGAGAACTTGAAAGGTTCGGCCAAACATATTCCATGCATGTTGGTGTTTTTAAGGTTAGTTTTTAGTGATTTTTATTTTTTTAGCTTGTTTTAGATTAGTCTAACTAGCTCGAGGGTTAATTTGCAAAATTGTTAAAGGTTGAAGGATATGTTAGGAGTGAAATTGATGAATTTTCAATGTTAATTGATAGATTATTAAACTTGGTTGTTAAATAAACTTGTGTTGTTAAGTGTTCTTTTATGAATTTAAGGTTAAGGATTAATTTGCTAAAAGTGTAAGAGTCCTTGGAATTTATGTGAAATTTTGAGTAAATATGGGCTGATTAGGTCCTTTAAAAGAATCGGTTAGCACATGTGTCTTCGAAAAATAGTGAAATTGCAAGTTAAGAATTTAGGGACTAAATTGTAAGAATGTTAAAGTATTAGGGGTAAATTTGTAAATTGATGATTGAAGGGTTTAATTGCATAAAATCACTTATTAGAATGCTGGAATTATAATAATTGAGTGAAATTATTTATTTATGATCAAGATAAACAACAACTAGACTTAAATCGAGGAAAGGCAAAGGCTTCAAATTAATCTCCAATGTTACTTTTACGACTATAGTTATCGAGGTAAGTTTGTATGAATTATAATATTATTAATGATAGTTTGATTGATTATCTATTATATTATATTGGTTACAAATTGACTTGAATATATAAATAGATCGACATTTTGAGTAATTGACGAATAAATAATCTCGTTTGAACCTTAAGAACTCTTAGGATACGAATGACATGTCATTAGGGATTTCATGTTTCGGGTGTTGGTCTTAAATGTCCTACTGATGGTTGAGGTCTTGCATTTGTTGCAGATTCTCCACAGCTCATGTGAGCAGTATCCTGTAGCTAACATTCCGACTTATAGCTCGTGTGAGCACTATTAAAAAGAAAAGGTTATGGTTATATAGAGAGGCACACTATGTGTGAGCATTCCTGAGTATCCAATGTAATTCTAGATTGTTCAATAGGTAAGTAAAGATAATTGGCAAGGCATGTGTTCAAATGTATAATTGCTCATAAACTTATGAAAGGTAAATTTGGATGAATGCAAATGAATTGAAGGGAACTAAAGGATTATGTGATGAATGTTATGTTCATGAAGATTCATTTTTGAAATGGTTTATTTTCTATATGTATTATACATGAGCCTACTAATTTGTAAGTTTGGTGATGCTTATAGGATTGTATTAAGCTTATGAGTATGGTAAAGATGTTATGCACATTTTTTAAATTGAGCTTAAGAATAGCAAGTTACGTTTGAGTTTATACGAACTTACTAAGCACTAGTTGCTTACGTAGTTATTTTCCTTTGTTTCATAGATTATCAGAAGCTCGATTGATTGGAGGCTTGTTGGAGATCTATCACACTATCCAGTAGTCACCTCGATAGTTTTTGATTCATTTTGGACAAGGTTATAAATGGAATATATAGGACTATATATAATGGTAGTTTTTGAATGTATTAATGGTCAATTTGGTTTGAATATGCTTTTGAAATGTGTATTTTGTATGTTAGACTTATAATGCTTAGGCAAGTTTAAGTCTTTTGGTCATTTTTAAGTACTTTTAATATATGGTCCTTTTGGTATGTTTATAATGATATGTGAATGGTTACAATTGATGTCATTAGGTAGTTAAATGAACTAGGTTTTGTGTTTGAAATGTGGCAAAATTGCCTTGTTTTGGTTAAAGTTGTTTTGGTATAATTGAGGTGCCTTTGAATGACATATTGGTTAGGTGAAATGGTTAACTGAATTGGAATGTTTATGTGTATTTGAAAGGTGTTTTGGTCTATTGAATGTATGCATAAGGGCAGTGGATGATTGGGCAAGTTTTGGTTGTAAAAATGGCTTGTTTTTAGGGTCAAATTATGGAGCACACAACATAGGTCATAGACTGTCACATTGCCGTGTGACACACACACGGCTTGGTTGCACGTCTATGTGCCACTTATTATTTCAAGTCAGTGAGTTACACGGTCTAGCACACTGCTCGCGACACGACCGCCTGTCACAAGTCAGAGAGTTACACAGTCTGGCACATGGCCTGCGACACGACCATGTAACCTAACTCAGTAAGTTACATGGTCTAAAACAGGGGCTGGGACATGGCTATGTGTCCTTTTGTTCGAATACCACACGGTCTAGGCTATGCCACACGGCTTGGCCATACGGTCATGTGACCCCTGTTTTCAAAGTTTTTAACTTTTTTCCAAATTTTTTTGAATTATTTTAAATTAGTCCCAAATTATTTCTGAACAATTTTTAGTGTCTCGAAGGTTCAATTTAAGGCCCAAATGTATATGTTTGCTAAGTTTATGATGAGTTTTAAGTAATTATCATTAAATGACATTATTGTTTTGATTTGTACGGTAATGCTCTATAATCCGATGACAGAGACGGTAGAGCTACGATTTAGTTGATTCTAAAACTAAACGTAGCTAGTAGGGAGTATAGAATACATGCCATTATATAACCTATGATAGTGTGGTATCTCCTGACTCAAATTGAACCATGATTTGTATATAGATAAAAAATGTCATCCAACAGAGCTGATTCTGATGAAGTTGAAAGTAATGCGCAAGCATCTGTTTAAGGAGCAACTAGTGGTGGGAAGGTATTTCCGAGCCGAAAAAGTGAGGCGAAAGAAGCCTTCTTCTATATGATGTCCGAATGGTTCTCTGAGTTTGTTAGAATGAACCCTATGGCTCAATGACCTCTACTCCATCCCGTACCCCAACCTGTCCCCTTTATTTCTTAAGGTCTGGAACAAGTACATGTAAGCAAGCCTTTGGTTGATAAAATACGTAAGTATGGGGTAGAAAAATTTCGTGGAACAGTTGGAGACGACCCTAAAAAAGCCAAAATTTGGTTAGAAAACACTGTTAGAGATTTTGATGAACTGTCCTATTCTCCGGTTGATTGTTTAAAATGTGTGGTATCTCTGTTAAAAAACTTAACGCATCAGCGCGAATATTTCAAAATTTATTTAAAATATTATCTTAATAACATTATAATTTAATATACAAAATTCAATACTATAGCTAATTTTGATTTTAATATTTCTTTTCTAAAATCAAATAACAAGATCAAAGAATAAGAGATCTATCTAAAAAAAAATTAAGAATACAATAAAAATATAATATAAAAGTAATAAATAAAATAGAAGTATATGAATTTATTAAAATATTTTAAGTCACGACTCTAAAAGTGAAATATTGTTGAGACTCTATCTGTGGTGGACTTTGTGGTGGGGAAGAGTTTGGTGGGCTCAAATAATGGTCTTGGCAATACAACGAAGAAGGTAAGATGTCACATAGATGTATCCTCGAACCTGAAAGACCTGACTATGGATTGGAATGGGCAAGAGGTGCGGGATACAAATGTGTCAAAGGTTTCATACAAGACAAAACTGTTGGGAACCCCTTCAAACCAAAATACTAGTGCTAATATGTTGAAGTCATTTGAGTTACAGGATGGAGATGTAGCTATAGAGGTGGTTGATGGCATCCCATCAATTACTCTTTCTAATCGAGCGCACTAGTATATTGAGCGAAAAATGGTTCTCACTATTATCGTTAAAGTCCTAGGGAGGAAAGTAGGGTTTAACGCTTTATTGAATCAGGTTTTGACATTGTGGAGCCTTGGGAATAGATTTCAACTCATGGATCTGGAGAATGAGTTTACTTGGTTAGATTTCAAGAAAAAGGATGGCTTTAACAAAGTGTTGATGATTGGTCCGTGGGTTAGTTTTGGATGTTATCTAATGGTGAGATCGTGGTCATCAGATTTCTCTACAGTTAATGACAATTTGGACAAACAAGTGGTATGGATTCAATTACTTGGGCTATTAGAGGGGTTTTACTCAAATTTTCTACTTCGTGCCATTGGTCAAGTTATTGGCCTCATTGTTAAAATTGATGCGCACACCACTGCGACAGTGAAAGGAAGACTTGCCCAGATGGCAGTGTGTGTGGATTTAAACAAACCTTTGGTCTATAAGGTCAAGATCAATGTTAGATTTCAAAGGGTAGAATATGACGCCTTACTAAATGTTTGTTTTACTTATGGTTTGTATGGGCACAGTTCGAGCCTTTATTTGGGGTGCCAAGTAACGGGGGTTGAGGCAGATGTTAGAAAAAACATGATGGTGGGGGGAGAAATTGGATTTACAAAATCAGGTTGAGGATGAGCTATTTGGCCTATGGATGTTAGTGGATCGATGGTAGAAAGAGAGACGGAGAGGTTCGTTGGAGATTAAAACTGGTGGTGTTAACTACGTCAGTGGTTTGCACTTCTTGGTGCTGGAAATTGATGGCACTAAGACAGATACCACTCGTCTTGCTGTGATGGAAGGGATATTTGATGGAGATGTTAATGGGAAGGGAATTGTGGCAAAAATCATGGGGAAGAAGGAGGCGAATGTGGCTATTAATAAGTGTAATAGTAGATTTAATTCTGCTAGGGCTAAGGAGAAATGAGTTTTAGTAGGTAATAGGAATAGAGTGGGTCAGCATGTTTTAAAGCCTAATAATGTTGGGGCAAGTCTGGCATGTAAGGAAAAGGTTGGTAGGTTTGCTGATGGGTGTCTAATGGACTGGCTATGTAATGTTGAAAATTTGGATAACTTACAGTTTTAAGCTGTTAATGTTCAACCAATTCTTAACACTTCAAGGCATAGGGCGTTTCAAGTTTTGGGGAAGGAGCGTCAATAAGCTAGGAATTATGTTGGGAAAGAGAATAATATGGTCACTGTTGGGGGAACCGGTGATAAAATTTTCAAACAAGGAAATTGTAGTACATCAGGAGTTTATCAAAAAAATAAACCACTTGACATTGGATTTGAAAAAATTGACCAGGTCATGGTGGATTTGCCGGAGACCATGGAAGGGATTGTGAATGGTATTGAAATGGCGCATAACCCGTATGTTCCAGTAACTCTGTTGCAAACTGTAGTGGAGGGTATAGATACAGTGAATACCCAGTATGGGGATAAGTTGCTGATGTTTGTGGTTTATTTGATATGCTTATTGTCATTGTTCTTATTTCTTATTTGTTTTTGGATTTGAGCCTAATGTTTTGGGACTATGAGAGAATGGATCATCCTCAATTCCACAAAATTATTGCTGAATATAGGAATGAGTTTAAACCTGCTATTTTTTACTTGTTTGAAACCCAAATTAGTGGGCTACGGGCTGGTTGAATTATTAGCAAACTTGGTTATCTGGATTCGTATAGAGTTGAAGCTAATGGCTTTGCAGGGGGCATTTGGGTTCTTTGGAGTGATATGGTCACTGTTGAGATTTTGAATTTATATTCGTAAGTCCTTCATATGCGAGTCCAAAGTGGTAATAACTCGTCTAGTTTGCTCGATAGTGTATGCTAGCCCCCAAGTGGCGACGAGGCATTTACTTTGGTACTTTTTCCATACTCTGGAAAACTCAATTGGTAACCTTGGATTCTCACTGGGGATTTCAATTCAATTTTGGATGCATCGAAACGTACTGGTGGTGCTGTTAATACTCGGAATGGGTGTGTTTATTTCCAAAAATTTCTGTTTAATAATGGCTTTCGTGATTTGGGTTGCATTGGTTTTTGGTTTACTTGGAGTAGAAGAAGCCTATATCTGTTGTTAGATTGAGCAATAGCTAACTCTATTTGGGATTCGTTTGTGTCAGACTTGTGGTGCACAACATTCATCGTTTAAAGTTTGACCATCCGTCGATTTTAGTATGTCTACAACCGGGGATTAAAAAGGGTCAAATGCCATTTTTGTTGTCTAGATAGTTGGATGATTCATGCTGAATTTAAGGCGTTGGTTGATAGCAATTGGAACTCTAGTGTGTCCGTTGTGGATAATATGGAACAATTTCAAATGAAAGTCCAGGAACAAAATAAGAGGGTGTGTGGTAAGTAATATTTTCTCTCGTAAATGTAATTTAATGGCTGAACTTAAACGGTTGCAACGAATCTTAGAAGTGAGGGATTCTAATAGGTTTCATAATCGAGAGGTGGAGTTGAGGCAAGAAATTGAAGACGTGTTAAAGTATGAGGAGCTATTGTGGTTTCAAAAGTCTCGTTCAAATTAGCTAATGAAGAGGGATAGAAATATGAAGTATTATCATAGTCGCACGCTTGCTAGATGCAAAGAAAAAAAAAAAAAAAAAAACAAGATTGAGGGTCTTAAAGTTGAGGGCAAAATGTGGTGTTTTAATGTTGATATATTGGAACAACAGTGGTAAGTTTTTTCAAGAATCTTTACTTTTTAGATTCTTTTGTTAGTGGCAGCTTTCCATGTAGAGGGAAATTTATTGAATTGTTATTATTTGAGAAATAAACTCTTTAGCTTCTAGTTTTGATGGAGGAGGTTTGGAGTGTTGTGTTCGAAATGGCTTCACTTAAAGCACCAAAGGTGGACGGGTTTTATGCTAAGTTCTACCAAGCGCAGTGGGGTACTATTGGGTCTTTGGTTTATTCTTTGGTAAGGTAGGTGATGGAGGGATGTCCTTTGGATACTAGAATCAACAAGACCTTACTTGTTTTATTGCCTAATGTTTAAGGGCTGGAAAAGTAATGACCCAAATTTTACCGATGCCGAACAAGTGTATTTTCGGGTCTTTATTTCTAAAAAGTGGATTCGTAAATATTTATTTAAAAATATTTATGAAGTTAAGTGAATAGTCAATTAAAGCTTAATTAGGAGAATTTAGCTTAATTAAGAATAATTAAGTATAAGGATTAAATTGAATAAATAATAAAAGTTTAATTATAGAATAAAAAAAGTCAAGGGACTAAATAGGCAAATAAGCCAAAAAGAGGTGACAAATTATGGTTAAAATAAGTTAAATGTGTACAAATATAAATGGTACACATGTATTATACATGTGTATTTACTTAATATAAAAGTAAAATAATAATAATTAAAGTATATTATATTAATATAATATTATAAAGTAATTAAAATAAAAGAAATAAAGAAAAAGGAAAAAGAAGGTCACGAATGAAGCAGGGAAAGAAAGAAAGAAAAAGAAAGGAAAAATTAGGGCTTTAAGGTTTCAAGCTTAATTGGTAAGTCAATTTGATCCATTTTCTTGCAATTTTGATGTTTATGGAATTCTAGAGAAGAGTACTACATGAATTATATCCAAAGTTAGGAAGTTAATAAATTTTTATGTGTTGATTAAGTTGAACAAATTAAAGAATTATGAGTTTTATTGCTAGGAATTTAAGTTAGAAGTGGGAAAAAGATTAAATTATAAAGAGAAAGTTAAGTTTTGACATAGTAAGGACTAAGTTGAAAGAAATTCAGAATTTAAGTTTTATGTTGAATATGAAATGTTGGAATTTATTTTAAGCAAGTATAAAGATGAAAACTTAAGTTAATTTTGAAGAAAAAGAATGGTTATGGTGGAAGGACTAAATTGGAATTTATGGAAAAGTTACATAGAAATCTTAAGAATGTGATGTTAATGACTTTGAATGAATGTAAATTTTTCCATAGCTAACGTAGCGCCAAAATGTCATCGAAGATGGGGAAAGAGAAAGTGGACAAGGATATCGAGTAAACTCGAGAATTACGGTTTGCATTTCTATAAATCGAATCTAATAATTATTTGTTGAATTTATTATTTATATGAATGATAAGTATTATTATTATTATTATGGTATTGAATTGAATAAAAATTTATGAATTATTAGTGATTATTGATATTGAATAGAATATGTGAATATTGAGTGGAAAATTGAAAAATGTATATTGCATTGAAATTGATTTGCATGTGGATTGATATAGAAAAATGTATTAAATTGAATTGAAATTAAATTAAAAATGAAATTGAAAATTTGAAAGTTTACTAAAATCCCTATTAACTGTATCAGGCTAGTCGGATATAGTTGGCATGTCATAGGATTGGAAGTGTTCAGGGATATTCCGACTGTGTGTAGATAAGACACTATATGTGTCGACTACTGTGACTGTTTCAGATTCGTTCCAAAGAGGTACTCTGTACCTGACTATTACTGTTACTGTTCCGGATTTGTTCCAATGAGGTACTTTGTGTACCGCTACTGTTACTGTTACTGTTACTGTTACCCTTACAGTGTATTCTGGCTTTGGCCGATGAAACACTGTATACTATCCCCTGTGTGTGGGTTGGATCCGCGTATCCGTCCAGGTCCAAGTCATGTTAATAGGGGTAATGAAAAGTATTAAAGACTGTCTGCTACTGAATAATTGACTGTTATAGAATAAACGACTGATACTAAATAAATGAATATTACTGATTAACCGATTATTATTGTTGACTGACTGGTACTGAACGATAAAGATCAATTGGTTGTTACCAAAGAATATTGACTGTTATTAAAATGAGATAGTACAGAATATTGAAAGAAATGTGAATAATCAAGGATATCAAAGAATGAATGTTATTAATTTATTATTTATTGACTGTTATGTCTAAAAAGACTACTTGATTGCATGACAGATGAAGATTACTGTATAGTAATGAAAGTATATTGAAGACCGATTAATAAGGTTTTAAAGCTAAATAATGTAGAGTAAATGGTTGAAGTATTAAGATTCTAAAGTAATGCTTAAAGTTTAAGAATACATGAATGTTGACTGCCAATGAAAGTAAATGTTATATTAATTGTTGAATGATGAAATGAAAGGTACAAATGGACAATGAAGGTAGACCGATTCAAATGGTAAGGTTTATATGTTATGAAATTAAGTTAAATGACTGAAGTATAGAGACTATGAAGTTAAAGTTTAAAGCTCAAATGTATATATGAATGATGAGTATTATTATTTAATGATTTACAAGTTTACTATGATTATTATATGACTTAAGTAAATGTTAAATTTCTTACACTATTCAGTAATTCTGTTTATAGAAATACCATTGAGTTCATACTTAGCGTACGGTTTATTTCCGTGCGCAGGTTAGGTTAAAAACAGATCGTCAAATCAGCATCTTAAGCCGATCCCGAACTCAAAAAGGTAAAGCATGTTAATTATCGGTAGTGGCATGTACCTAGGATGTCTTAAGTGTGTCATATTCAATTGTGATTGTAATAGTGAAATAAGTAAATTGATAATTGATAATGATACATGATAAGTGTTTAAAATTAAGTATTGGGTAGTATATAAAATGCGTTTGGAGTGGTTTAGTATTGGTATTTGTATTGGTTGTGGATTGAAATTTATTGAAATTTACAGGATTGTTAAATCTTTTTAAAATACAAGGTTCATTTTGAGTTCATATAGTTTGTCACATGGGCATATGCCTTGGTTGCCACGGCCGTGTCTTAAAGTCAGTTTAGTACACAGGTAGGCCACACAGACGTGTTCTGTGACCGTGTTAAAAAGTCAGTGTTGCGCACGGGCTGAGGACACGTGCGTGTCCCAAGCCACACAGGCATGTTAATTTAGCCATACGAGCGTGTGGTACTGTTCATAAAAAAATTGTAAGAAAAATTTTCTAAGCCTCCGATCGAACCCCGATTGGATTTAAATATATATAGTAAACACTGTGGGCCTTTTAAGGATTTAATAAGATTCATATCAAGTAACATTACTCAAATATTTCTGTTTCAAGTGTTAAAGGATGTAAAGACCGGTAATGCTCTGTAATCCTGTTCTGGTGACGAGACGGGGTTAGGGGGTGTTACAGGAAATGTAACATTCCGAAATAAGGCATAAACGGAACAGTGGTTGCGAAACCACAAATCCGAGGTAAAAAAAAATTAAATTATTTTATTATTATTTTGAGGTTTATGGTATGATTACATGATTGTGCGAAAATTTCGTGATAAAATTCTATGCATAAAGTGCTTAAGTTGAGGTTAGGGACTAAATCGAATAATTTGCAAAACTTGCATCCTAGAAGTTTTTAGTATGAAATTGTTTTGGAATATTAATTATGAGATCTTAAATGGTAATTTGACCAATTTTAAGTTCATGGACAAAATTAGGACATGGAAGGAATTTTTGAAAGTTTAGTAAGGAGGGGTATTTTGGTCATTTGGTTATTAACATTAATAAAAAGGTAAAAAGATGATAAAATTGTATCATCTTCTTCAAGTTATCAGCCGAACCTTACCTCTCTCCATAGCTGGGGTTTCTTCAACTTTCAAGCTTTATAGTAAGTGATTCCAAGCCCCGTTTTTAATGATCTTTACGTTTTTAGAGTCCCGGTAACTTGATTAAGCCTATTCTAGCAATAATTCAGCCTAGGGTTCATATTTGGAAAAATACCCATGGCTGAAATTTGTGTATTTTGGTGTTTTATGATAGAATATGAGGTTTTAAATTATGTTAAACAACTTATGCTACTCGGTTTTAAGTGAAAACGAGTAAAAGGGCTTAAATTGGAAAAAAATACCAATATTCATAAGTATATGTTAGAGTGTGATTTTGATATTGCCATAGAAGGGAAAAATGATCAGCATGTCATAAAACATAAGAAAATAGGATGAAGTTTAATTTACGAGCCTTGGGGCAAAAGTGCAAATATGTGAAAGTTTAGGGGTAAAAATATAATTTTCCAAAAGTTTGGGTCAAGGACTGTTTTAATAAATTTGAATATTAAATAAGTTAAATTTGCTATTATAGATCAAGAAGAACGAAATTCGGGAGTAGATCGGGGAAAAGAAAAAGTAAAGGACTAAATTGTAAAGTTTAGTCACATTTTGTATCAAGGTAAGTTTACAGTAAATAAATGCAATATTCTTTTATTTTACATTATTATTGTCAATTTCCAGCATTTATATATTTATGTTATGAAAATATTTAAAGTCGAATTTAAGGTGAAGTGACAGAGGAAAAGTGTTAGAAAGCCCGGTTGAACCCTAGGAATGTTAGGATATTAGGGTTGACAGGACAGAACAGAAATGAGCCATGTAAGTCCATATTAGAAATATGGCTTTGGAGACAGGGTTGAGCCATGTAAGTCCATATTATATATGGCATTGGAGACAGGAATAATTCATGTAAGTCCATGTCAAAGACATGGCATTGGCAGGGTATTGATAGACAGGAATGACCCTAGTATCCTTAGTATTCCGAGTGGTTTAACGGGTCAGAATACGAGTTAAATTACAGTGAATTAACAGCAAAGGAAAAGTAGATTATATTTATGAAAAGGAAAGGTCAGGTAAGAAAGAAGGTAAGGGAATAAAGAAGAAGATAGAAATTGAGAAGTAAAGAAATTTATGATGTTAGATGATATTATGCATAATTATCCATTATGTTGAATGTTGTGATTTATTTGCTTGTAAGCTTACTAAGCCTAGTGCTTAATCTCTTTATTTTCTTCTTCTTATAGTACTTATCTAGCCACTTGGGGATCGAAGGAAACGTCGGAGGCCGATCACACTATCAAAGAAATAACTCGGTATAATTAGACGTTTTGTTTTGTGTATGGCATGTATAGAAACTTAGCTACTTTTGGTATAATATGAACAATGAACGATGTGTAAATACTTGCTAGTGATTAGCTAATAAAAATGGCCGATGATATGCATGTTTATTAATATGTATGATTGAATGGTGATTATCACATGAAAATTATGAAAAATGTGAAAGTAACCTAAAAACAGATTCAAGTAACAGAAATGACGTAACTTTGAAAAATCACTAAAAATTGTAGAAACATAGTTTGAAGATGAATAATATATTAAATTAAAGCTTATTATGTCTAGTTTCTTATGGAATATGAAAAACAGGTAAAGGTATTATATTATATGATATATCTGAGTTTTAGTGAAAC
This sequence comes from Gossypium hirsutum, assembly GCF_007990345.1. Taxonomy (NCBI): domain Eukaryota; kingdom Viridiplantae; phylum Streptophyta; class Magnoliopsida; order Malvales; family Malvaceae; genus Gossypium; species Gossypium hirsutum. Next base: position 67,159,807 of record NC_053436.1, on the reverse strand, counting down.
AGGGTCAGAGCAATTTCTGGATCCCCTATTTCAACTTTGGAAATTCACCATAAATTGTACAAAACTAATTAGAAGGTTTACTTTATATGGTTATAATCCTTGTTGAGTCTAGTTTTAATAGAAACAAACGGCTTAGTGATATGAATTTTGTACAGGAAAAAACATGGTTCGTAGCAAGAAGAGGTTAGTGCAGTCGAGTTTTGAAACAAGGGAAACTTTAACTAATAAACTGTACTAATTGGCCAAGTCAAAAATCTATGAAAAAAATTAGTAGATAGATATATGAGTCTAGTTTCAGGAAAAATTTACGGATCTTAATTTTGAGTTTTGGAACTCAAGATATGAATTTTTAGGCGACTACGACGCAGAATGGCAGCACATTCCGAAAAGCTTAAATAAACAATTTAAAACTATTTAAGTGATAGATTAAGTTTAGTAATGCCTCGTGCTCGATTCTGGGAACAGTCTCGGGTAAGGAATATTACAGGAAAGGATCACACAATTTAGACCAATAAGTCTATGTACAGTTCTGTATAAAATTATTATGAAGACAATTGTTAAGAGGTTACGTCCGCTGATGGTTAAGCCTGTCAAATAGAACCAGGCAAGCTTTGTGATGGGTAGGAATATTGCGGATAACATTGTCTTAGCTCAAGAAACAATTCATTCTATAAGGAATTTTAGAGGTCGTAAATATGGGATAGTGTTGAAATTGACCTTAAAAAGGCATGTGATTGTATCAGTTGGGATTTTTTAAGGGACACACTCTATAAGGCAGGCTTACTGGTGCTGTTAGTCATTGTTTTCTTGAACTGTGTCTCGTTTTCTTCATTTCAAATGCCATGGAATGGTGCAGTAACAGGTGAGTTTACTCCATCATGGGGTATTCGACAGGAAGACCCTCTATCACCTTATCTGTTTGTGTTGTACATAGAGAGTTAAGGAGATGGTGAGTCAAGAGAAGTGAAAACCATTGCTACTTTCTAGGAAAGGCCTGACATTGTCACATTTATTTTTTACAGACGATTTAATGTTATTTTGCTAGGCTTTACCAGAACAACATGAGAATATTATGGAGGTTTTAGACACTTTCTGTTATTATTCGGAACAATAAGTGAATAGAAATAAGTCTTAAATTTTCTTCTCACCAAATGTACCAATTGAAATGGTTGTTAATATCTATAGGATGGTGGGATTTGTTTGAGTTGAGGATCTCAGAACGTATCTTGGGATGTCGTTTATTCATAAGAAAGTTTGAGTTAATACGTTTGACTTCGTGGTTAGTAAAGTCTGAAATAGACTGAATGGTTGGGAATCGAAAATTTGTTGTTAGCTGGCAGAATAACTTCAACTAAATCGGTCCTCCTCTTGATCCCAAATTATTTCAAGGCTACCATCCATATTCCTATCTCTGTTTGTAGGGTTATTGAAAAACTAGCTCGTAATTTTATTTGGGGTCCACTTGTGAAGCAAGGAAATCGACTTATTAAGTTGGGTTGAATGTTGTCAATCGATGGATGTTGTTAGTCTTGGTTTACGAAGTTTGATTACTTAAAATAATATTTTTTATGAAGTTAGGTTTTTAGTTGCTCACTAGGACTGATGCTCTATAGGTACAAATTGTGAGAAATAAGTATAATGGTTGTAGGATCCTTCCTAATAGTATTGCAAGGAGCAATTGTTCTGTTTTATGAAAGTCGTTATCAAGGATATAGGCAGATATGATTAATAATCTCTATTGAGCTATAGGGGATGGGTGCCTTATAAACTTTTGGAATGACAATTGGATTTGTCCGGTAGGTCCACTCTGGAGTTACTTTAGAGGCTTGGATCGACCAAATGACACTCTACGTGTTTGTGATGTTGTGGATAGGAATGGTAACTGGGATGTGTTTTAGTTAGGGAGCTTTTTGCTGGATCACATTGTTATATAGATAGCTGCTATTTTGCCACTTTAGTTTGATGCGAGTCCTTATTGACTTGCTTGGAGATAGTGTCAAAAAATAGCTTTTCATCGGTAGAGATGTACATATGTAACAGCCCAATTTTGGGCTTATTTAGAATGGTGGTTTTGAGACCACCAATCCAAAGTCAAAGAACTTATTTTATTATTATTTTAGAGTTATAGCATGTTTATATTAGTGCAAGAAAAATTTGGTGAAGTAATTTTAGCGATTTCATGCTTAATTACGAAAAAGGACTAAATCGCATATAGTGCAAAAGTCTTGATTTGATAGCTAAGGGTGTTAAATTGCCATAAACTTAAATTAGGGGTCTTTAAAGGGGAATTAGACCCTTTAGAGAGGCTTGGCCAGCCATAAGACAAAGAAACTAAAATAGTCAAAGTGTTAGGTATTTGATGACCTAATGTCTGATCAAATAATACCCTAAAGCCTAGCCTTCATCTTTTTCATTCATCCTTTCTTCTTGACCAAAAATATCAGTCATAGGAGGGTTTTGGAAGCTTGAAAAATTTTAGCCACTTAATCTCCCTACAAGTAAGTGGTTTTGATGACTTTTCTTGATAATTTTTTTATTTTTGGAACCCTTGTAGCATGAGCTTTCAAATGAAGGGACTATTTTGCAAAATGGTTGAAAATTATAGGGTTTTACCATGAGTGTGTTCATATTTCTTTCTGAAATTTTATGGAAGAAAATGAATCATGGTTGTGAAATAAACAACTTTTGTGAAGGGACTTCTCATGAAAGCTCTAATAGGACCATTTTGTAAAGTTTGTAAAATAGATAATAATGTTGTGAAATATTGGAAATTTGGGGTTTTCATAAGAGTAATAACTGGTTGGTTAGGCTTGGTTAAGGAGAAAATATGATAAAAATTGAGTTTCGGGTCTAGGGTAAAATGGTCATTTTGTGAAAGTCTAGGGCCAAAATAGTCACTTTGCCCCATTATACATTGTTGAGTACCTAGATTGATAAAACAATTAAATTTGTGAATTTTTATCATTATAGATCAAGAATTAAAAAATCCGAACCTAGACCGGGGGAAGGCCAAGGAAGTAGACTAAAACCGACTAATCGCCTACATTTTGTAATCCAAGGTAAGTTGTGTGTAAATAATGCAACTATATTGTTATCATGTATGAATGAATGAATTTTAATAGCATAAATTATTTGATTGTGGAAATGACTAAGCATGATGAAAATTGAAATAGTAGAACTCTTGGTTGAGCCTTAGGAATCTTCGGATATTCATGCCATGACACTTGGGGTCATTTGTATGCTAGTGTAAGACATGTCTGGGACATGCATCGGCCCCCAGATATTTAAGCCAGTGTAAGACATGTCTGGGACATACATCAGCATTGAGTCGAGAGCTAGTGTAAGACATGCCTAGGACATGCATCGGCCTCGCGAGATGCAAGCTAGTGTAAGACCTGTCTGGGACATGGCATCGACATTGATAGATGAGAGCCAGTGTAAGACCATGTCTGGGACATGGCGTCGGCATCTTAACCCATGTTAGGGCTATTGAGTATCCGGTAGTATTCCAAATGGTTTAACAAAAGGTTTATGATTTATATCGAAATGAGAAAAGTTATGATCATGTGATGAGTGTTACATGTACCTAATTGAAATGTATAAGATATGGGCTCAATGTATGCAATATAAGTTGTATTGGATGGTGATGAGTAAGTTGTATTTACTTTTATTTATGGTATTCATGAATAAGCTATAAAAGGTTATGAGCATATTGCTTTATGATAAGTAGTTGTTGTTTATTTTCATGCAAATTACTAAGATTTATGCTTACTCCCTCTCCTTTCCATTTTCTTATAGTGCCGCCTAATTAGCTCGAGGATCATCGGACGGCGAAGGCATCAATCATACCATCATCCAAAGCACTTGGTATAGTTAGAGCTTTTATTTTGATTATGGCATGTATAGGACCTTGACTTTTGAGTTTTGTGTCACTATTAATTGGCCAAATGTGTTGCCCCAATCTAATATTTGATTTATTTTGTATAAGGCTATGGAAAATGGCTAATATTGAAAGTCATTATATGAATGCAAGCTAGTCTTTCATGAATGTGAAATTGTTGGCATGGTTGAATTTATGAAATGTATGTAGGCCTTAGTTATGGTTGTTTGGTTGAGAAATCATATTAAGTTAGATTTTAATATGTTGGTTGGTGTTAGATTGTGTTACAGGGTGGCAAAGGCTTGGTAGATAGCCTTATATTGTTTATACGGGTAAACTTATAGCCGTGTGTCTAGGTCGTGTGTGACACACGGTCAGCCCTATGAGCGTGTTATTCGGTTGTGTGTCCCTTGCACGTAAAATTTGCAAGTCAGTATGCATGGTAGTAAACACATAGGTAGAGACACGACTGTGTGGAGGACACGGCCTCTGGCCACGGGCGTATGCCTTGGCCGTGTACCCCTTATTGGATACTGACGTTAGAAACAGAATGTCAAGGTTTTTAGACACGGGCTAAGGCACGGACATGTTATTACCATATGAGGGATACAGACAATAGACATGGGCGTGTGTCAGGACGTGTGAAAACCCCTGTAGGTTCGAATTTAAAATTTAAGTCATACGGGCATGGGACACGGGCGTGTCCGTAGATTCTTAGGTCGTATGTGTCATACGGGCCATCAGCACGGCCATGTTATAATAACCATACAAGCGTGTTGCCCTTCCACATGGGCGTGTGCCCTGTTTCAATGGTCATTTTTATTAAGTTGATTTAAGGACCCGAGTTGGTTCGATTGACTTTCAATGAATTTTTGAGGCCTCGTAGGCCTTGGTGACTTGGAAACATTTAAATGCATGTGTTTAAGTTTAGTAATGCCTCGTATTACGTCCCAACGTAGGGAACGGGTCTAGGGTGTTACATTTAGTGGTATTAGAGCTATGGTTTAGTCGATTGTAGTACTAACCTAGCGAGTACGAGTTTAGCTATACATGCCATAACTCTATATTGATAGTGTGACGACTCCTAGCGAGATAAATTGTGTTTTTATTTATATAGTAAATGTATCTTGACGTACCTATGACGGATGATATGGAGAGTAATGCACAGGCTTCCGCTGAAGGGACCGCGCCAGTAGATAGTGGGCCTGTGACACAGAGTCAGGGCGGAGGGGCTAGAGAAGCTTACCTCCACATGATGGACGCTTGGTACATGGAGTTTCTTCGTGCAAATCCGAACACTCCACCTCTCCCACCTCCTCTGATTCCTCAGTATGCCCCCGTAGCTCCGCAAGGAGTGGATATGGTTAGAAAAGAGAAACCCCCAGTAGATAAAATATGAAAGCAAGAGACCGAGGAATTTCAGGCTAATATTGATGATGGCCCAGAAATAGCAGAGTGTTGGTTGGAAAATACCATTAGGGTATTTGATGAGCTATCGTGCATGCCTAAAGAGTGTGTGAAGTGCACAGTGTCACTTCTACGAGACTCGACCTACCAATTGTGGAATACTCCCGTGTCTATTACACCGAGAGAGAGGATAATTTGGGAATTCTTCTTGGAAGAGTTTCGAAAGAAGTACATTAGTCAGAGGTTTATAGACCAGAAAAGGAAAGAATTTTTAGAACTGAAGCAAGACCGTAGGACGGTGACGGAGTATGAGCGTGAGTTTGTGAGACTTAGCAAATATGCACGAGAGCGCATATCTACAGAAACAATCATGTGCAAGAGGTTTGAAGATGGTCTTAAGAAAGATATTCGTCTATTAGTTGGCATCTTAGAATTGAGGGAATTTGTGGTGCTCGTGGAGAGAGCATGTAAGGGCGAGAAATTGGCCAAAGAGAAAAGAAAAGCTGACATCGACTCCCGAGACTCAAGGAAAAGACAGATGGAGAAATCACAGCAGACCTCATCTAAGAGATTGAGAGAGTTTTCTACCCGATCAAACGCTTCAGTGGGGTTTTTGAGCAAGAGAAGAACAAACAACACAAGACGTCTAAAGCTCAAACCACTTCTATCGCTAGTGTTGGTAGTGCTTGGCCAAATAGGCCAGAGTTTTCATAATGTGGTAGATGTTATTTCAGCAAGTACCGAGGGAATGAGAGGGGTTGCTTCAAATGTGGATCACTAGACCACTTCATCTAGAACTGTCCGGAGTTAGATGACAAAGAGAAAAAGTAAGATATGAGGGCGAATAGTGCTCCTTCAAGGGGTAGACCACAGAAGAACCCGGGTAGTGGGGCTAGCAGTAGATGTGCTCCTAGAGTTCAGCTGTGAGGTTCGAGGGCCGAGCACCTGCAAAAACTTATGCCATTTGCGCTCGCGAAGAGGTATCTTCACCATATGTGATTACAGGTACTTTTTCTCTTCACGATATTTCTGTTGTTACTTTAATTGATTCAGGGTCTACCCATTCTTATGTTTGCATGAAATTAGTACCCAGTATGAATATGCCAATCAAAACTACTGAATTTGCAGTAAAAGTGTCTAACTCGTTAGGCAAGCATGTGTTAGTTAGCCAAGTATGTAGAAATTTTCTCTTGACAATTAAGGGTCATAGTTTTCCGGCTAACCTCATGTTGTTGTCGATTGATGAATTCGATGTAATCCTTGGAATGGATTGGCTAACTTCTCATAGTGTTGTAGTGGACTGTGGAAGGAAATCTATTGAGTTGAAATGTGAAGACGGGAATGTTCTTCAGGTTGAACCAGATGAATCGGATAACTCACCTATAGTGATATCGTCTATGACTGTGGAGAGATATTTGAAAAAAAGGGTGTAAAGCTTATCTCGCTTTTGTATTGAACACTCGAGCATCTGAATTGAAGATCGAATCAGTGCCAGTAGTATGTGAGTTTACAGGTGTATTTCCAGAGGAATTACCCAGACTGCCTCCATTGAAGGAAGTTGAATTTGGAATTGAGTTAGTCTCTAGTACGGTACCCATTCGATTGCTCCGTGTAGGATGGCTCCTACGAATTTGAAGGTTCAACTACAAGAGTTAACTGACAAGGGATTTGCGAGACCAAGTTTTTCTTCGTGGGGTGCCCCAGTGGTATTTGTGAAGAAAAAGGATGGATCGATGAGATTGTGCATAGACTACCGACAGCTCAACAAAGTGACTGTGAAGAACAAGTATCCCTTGCCAAGGATCAATGATTTGTTCGATCAGTTGAAGGGAGCCACCATGTTTTCTAAGATCGACTTAAGGTTTGGCTACTACCAGCTAAGGGTTAAGGAGCAAGATGTACCAAAAACCGCATTTAGGATGAGGTATGCGCACCATGAGTTTCTTGTTATGCCGTTTGGTTTAACGAATGCCCCTGTGGTGTTTATGGATTTAATGAACCGTATTTTTCGACCGTACTTAGATAAGTTCATTGTCATTTTTATCGACAACATATTGATTTATTCATGTGATGAGAATGAACACGCGGAGCATTTGAGAACAGTTCACAAACCTTGAGAGATAGGTAGTTATACGCCAAGTTCACTAAGAGTGAATTTTGGCTACGAGAAGTCAGATTCTTAGGACACATTGTGTCGGATGACGAGATTAGAGTTGACCCGAGTAAGATCTCGTTTATCGTTGAGTGGAAATCACCAAGGAATGTAACAGAGGTTTGAAGCTTTCTAGGCTTAGTTGGGTACTACAGATGATTTGTTAAAAGATTCTCGATGTTAGCTACTCCGATGACAAGGTTGTTACAGAAGGATGTCAAGTTTGAATGGACAGAGAAGTGCCAACAGAGTTTCGAGAAACTAAAGGCTTTGTTGATCGAAGCCACAGTTTAAGTGCAATCAGAATCAGGAAAAGAGTTTGTGGTGTATAGTGATGCATCCCTGAATGGGTTAGGTTGTGTGCTTATGCAAGAAGGCAAGGTAATAGCCTATGCCTCGAGACAGCTAAAGCCACATGAAAAGAATTACCCGACCCACGATTTGGAGCTAGCAGCCATCGTGTTCACTTAAAAATTTGGAGACACCATTTGTATGGCGAGAGATGCCGAGTGCTCACCGACCCTCAAAGCCTCAAGTATTTGATGACTCAAAAAGAGTTGAATTTACGGCAACGAAGGTGGCTAGAGATGATAAAGGATTACGAGTTGGTGATTGACTACCATCTCAGAAATGCTAATATAGTAGCCGATGCATTGAATAGGAAATCATTGTTTGCCTTGAGGGCTATGAATACTCAGTTGACCATGGTTCATGATGGCTTGATTCTAGCCTAGATGAGAGCTAGACCTACGTTCTTTCAAGAGATTTGTGAGGCTCAGAAAGGCGATAGGGACTTGCAAGCTAAAATTGCTTAGTGTGAGACGAGAAATGAATCAGAGTTTAGTATTGGTACCGACGGTTGTATGGTGTACCAAGACAGAGTTTGTGTACCCAAGGATAATGAGCTTATTCAGAGGATTTTGTGAGAGACACATAGTGGTTGCTTGTCTATCCATCGGGTAGTGTAAAAATGTATAATGACTTGAAGAAAATGTACTGGTGGTCGGGGATGAAAAGAGACATTTCTGAGTTTGTTTCTAAGTGTCTAGTTTGTCAACAAGTGAAAGCTGAACACCAAGTACTCTTAGGTTTACTTCAACCTATGATGGTTCCCGAGTGGAAATAGGACGGAGTAACCATGGATTTTGTGTTAGGGTTGCCTTTGACACCAAGGAAAAAAGGATTCAGTTTGGGTAGTTGTTGATAGACTTACTAAGTCGGTACATTTTATACCAGTGCGTACTGACTATTCCCTTGAGAAATTAGTCGATCTATATGTTTCTGAGATCATGAGACTTCATGGAGTGCCCTTGTCGATTATTTCGGATAGAGATCTGAGGTTTACCTTACAATTTTGGAAAAAGTTGCAAGAGGCATTGGGAACAAAACTAAATTTTAGCACGGCTTTTCACCTAAAAATCGACGGTCAGTCAGAAAGAGTAATTTAGATATTAGAAGACATGTTACGGTGTTATGTTCTCGAGTTTCAAGGCAGTTGGGAAAGGTATTTACCACTGGTCGAATTCGCCTACAACAATAGTTATTAGTCAAGTCTGAAAATGACGCCTTATGAGGCTTTGTATGGATAGAAGTGTCGAACACCCTTGTATTGGACCGAGCTGAGAGAGAATAAAATACACCGGGTTGATTTAGTTAAAGAGATAAAAGAGAAAGTTAAGGTGATTCACGGCTGTTTGAAGGCCGCTTCGGATAGACAGAAATCCTACGCGGATTTAAAACGGAAAGAGATCGAGTTTCAAGTCGGGGATAAGGTGTTTTTAAAGGTATCCCCGGGGAGAAAAGTCCTCAGATTCGGTAGAAAGGGCAAGCTGAGTCCTCGTTTCATAGGACCTTATGAGATTATCGAGAGAGTAGGGCTTGTTGCCTACCGATTGGCTTTACCCTCAGAGTTGGAAAAGATTCACGACGTGTTTCATGTGTCCATGTTACGTCGATATAGATCAGATCCTTCACATGTGATCACGCCAACAGAGGTTAAGATTAGCTCAAACATGACTTATGGAGAAGAGCCGGTTAAGATTTTGGCTCGGGAGGTCAAACAATTGTGGAATAAAAGTATAGCACTCGTAAAAGTTTTGTGGAATAGACATGGGGTCGAGGAAGCCACATGGGAACTCGAGGAGACCATGAGAGACCAATACTATTTACCGATAAGATTTTCGGGGACGAAAATCCCTAAGGGGAGAGAATTGTAACAGCCCAATTTTAAGCTCAATCGGAATGGTGGTTTTGAGACCACCAATCTGAAGTCAAAGAACTTATTTTATTATTATTTTAGAGTTATAACATGTTTATATTAGTGCATGAAAAATTTGGTGAAGTAATTTTAGCGATTTCATACTTAATTATTAAAAAGGACTAAATCACATATAGTGCAAAAGTCATTATTTGATAGCTAAGGGTGTTAAATTGCCATGAAACTTAAATTGGAGATCTTTAAAGGGCAATTAGACCCTTTAGAGAGGCTTGGCCAGCCGTAAGACAAAGAAAATAAAATAGTCAAAGTGTTAGGTATTTGATGACCTAATGTGTGATCAAATAATACCCTAAAGCCTAGCCTTCATCTTTTTCATTCATCCTTTCTTCTTGACCAAAACTATCAACCATAGGAGGGTTTTGGAAGCTTGAAAAATTTCAGCCACTTAATCTCCCTACAAGTAAGTGGTTTTGATGACTTTTCTTTATAATTTTTTTTATTTTTGGAACCCTTGTAGCATGAGCTTTCAAATGATGGGACTATTTTGCAAAAATGGTTGAAAAGTCTAGGGTTTTATCATGCATGTGTTCATATTGTTTTCTAAAATTTTATGGAAGAATATGAATCATGGTTGTGAAATAAACAATTTTTGTGAAGGGACTTCTCATGAAAGCCCTATTAGGACTATTTTGTAAAGTTTGTAAAATAGATAATAATGTTGTGAAATATTGGATTTGGGGTTGTCATAAGAGTAATAAATGGTCGGTTAGGCTTGGTTAAGGAGAAAATGTGATAAAAATCGAGTTTCAGTTTAGGGTAAAATGGTCATTTTGTAAAAGTCTAGGGGCAAAATGGTCATTTTACCCTATTATACATTGTTGAGTACCTAGATTGATAAAATGATTAAATTTGTGAATTTTTATCATTATAAATTAAGAATTACAAAATCCGAACCTAGGCCGAGGGAAGGCCAAGCAAATAGACTAAAACCAACTAGTCGCCTACATTTTGTAATTTGAGGTAAGTTGTATGTAAATAATGCAACTATATTGTTATCATTTATGAATGAATGAATTTTTATAGCATATATTATTTGATTGTAGAAATGACTAAGCATGATGAGAATTGAAGTCGTAGAACTTTCAGTTGAGCCTTAGGAATTTTCGGATATTCATGCTATGACACTTAGGTCATTTGTATGCTAGTGTAAGACAGGACTGGGACATGCATCGGCCTCGAGATATTTAAGCCAGTGTAAGACATGTCTGAGACATGCATCGGCATTGAGTCGAGAGCTAGTGTAAGACATGCCTGGGACATGCATCGGCCTCGCGAGATACAAGCTAGTGTAAGACCTGGCTGGGACATGGCATCGACATTGATAAATGAGAGCTAGTGTAAGACCATGTCTGGGACATGGCATCAGCATCTTAACCCATGTTAGGGCTATTGAGTATCCGGTAGTATTCCAAATGGTTTAACAAAAGGTTTATGATTTATGTCGAAATGAGAAAAGTTATGATCATGTGATGAGTGGTACATGTACCTAATTGAAATGTATGAGATATAGGTCAATGTATGCAATATGAGTTGTATTGGATGGTGATGAGTAAGTTGTATTTACATCTATTTATGGTATTCATGAATAAGCTATAAAAGGTTATGAGCATATTGCTTTATGATAAGTAGTTATTGTTTATTTTCTTGCAACAAAGCTTTATGCTTGCTCCCTCTCTTTTCCATTTTCTTATAGTGCCGTTTAATTAGCTTGAGGATCATCGGACGATGGAGGCATCGATCACACTATCATCCGAAGTACTTGGTATAGTTGGAGCTTTTATTTTGATTATGGTATGTATAGGACCTTGAATTTTGAGTTTTGTGTCACTGTTAATTGGCCAAATGTGTTGCCCCGATCTAATATTTGATTTATTTTGTATAAGGCCATGGAAAATGGCTAATATTGAAAGTCATTATATGAATGCAAGCTAGTCTTTCATGAATGTGAAATTGTTGGCATGGATTTGTGAAATGTATGTAGGCCTTAGCTATGGTTGTTTGGTTGAGAAACCGTATTAAGTTAGATTTTGATATGTTGGTTGGTGTTAGATTGTGTTACAGGGTGGCAAAGGCTTGGTAGATAGCCTTATATTGTCCATACGGGTAGACACACGGTCAGTCCCATGGGCGTGTTATTCTGTCGTGTGTCCCCTGCATGTAAAATTTGCAAGTCAGTATGCATGGTAGTAAACACACGGGCGAAGACACAACCGTGTGGAGGACACGGCCTCTGGCCACGGGCATGTGCTTTGGCCGTGTACTCCTTATTGGATGCTGACGTTAGAAACAAAATGTCAAGGTTTTTAGACACGGGTAATGGAAACGGGCGTGTGTCAGGCAGTGTGAAAACCCCTATAGGTTCGAATTTAGAATTTAATTCGTACGGGCATGGGACACGGGCGTGTCCCTAGATGCTTAGACCGTGTGTGTCATACGGGCCATCAGCACGGCCATGTTATAATGACCACACGGGCGTGTTTCCCTTTCACACAGACGTGTGTCCTGTTTCAAGGGTCGTTTTTATTAAGTAGGTTTAAGAACCCGAGTTGGTTTTGAATGGCTTCCAATGAATGTTTGAAGCTTCGTAGGCCCATATTAAGGAGTTTTAACAAATTTCGAAAAAGTTTTAAATTTGATCAAGTCTTGATGAATCGAAAATGTTTAAATGCATGTGTTTAAGTTTAGAAACTCCTCGTATTTCGTCCCGGCATAGGGCACGGGTGTGGGGTGTTACACATATGTATTCATCAACGCGGGTCTACTGTGAGCTCAAATGTTTGGAAGTTGATCTAGAAGTTAAAGGCACCTCAAGGGGTTAGGGTATTCATATGGATCATGTGGAGGAATAGACTTTTAACTAATGTGGAGCACATAAGGAGGCATATGTAGAATGAAAGCCAATGCCCGAAATGTTGCAATGTCTATAAATCAAAGATCCATGCCATTCGTGATTTCTTTTTTCCTAAGTATGTTTGGCGATCAGTTGTGCCATCTCAATCATGGGTAAATTTTTTTGGCTATGCCTATGAATGATTGTATGTTATGGTATTTAGAGAATGTTGGGGATTATGGTAGTCAAGTGGTTGAATGGTGTAATTTGTTTCCTATAATGTGTTGGTTGTTATGGAAGAATTGGAATACAATTTTGTTTTCAAATTACCACAGTAACTCCGAGGAAATTATTGATAAGGGCATCAGTTTGGCAAGAAATTATGCGAGAATGTCTTATCCTGTGTTTCAGTATAGTCCTATGGTTACTGTTGCACATTGGTCAATGCCGTCTAGAGGCTGGATTAAACTGAACACAAATGTAGCAATTTCACCAAATGGATCTTATGTCGAGATTAAGGGACTATTTAAAGATGTTGATGTCAATTGGCTCTGGTGATACTCAAGGTTGCTAGGTAAGGAAACAATTTTTAAGATTGAAACGAGAGCTATTTTGGAGGGGCTTCGTTTAGCATGGGAGAAGGGGATTCGTCAATTAGAAGTTGAAAGTGATAATCCTCTTTGGATAGAAACGATTGCTGAGGGAGGTGCAGCTAGTAGTCAGATAATGAAATTATGTGGGATTCATCAAATAGTGTGTCAAGGGTGGAAGGTTTGTTTTCGCCATGTTCCAAGAAATCACAATGTTGTCACTGATCATATGTCAAAGGTTATGGCAACAAGATTCACTGAGATCCAAGTTTTTGAGGTCTCACCCTATTCCATGCGAGATTTAGTTCAAGCAGATTATTTTAGATTTACAAGGGCGAATGAGCCTATTCATTTGTTTTGCTTAATGTTATTTTATTTTATCGAAAAAAATTGCAATTTAAAAGCTTAATATATAGTTTAGCCCATGAACTTGACAAATTTTCTCATATTGGCCCCTAAATTTAATTTTTTGAGTCATATTGGTCCTTAAGGTTGACATCTGTTATACAAGTTGGTCCATACATTGACACCATTTTTTTTTAAGAATTTGTTGATGTGAACAAGCATGAGGAAGACACGTGGAGAAATAAGGGGATGACACGTAGATTCATTTTTAACCATTCTTTAAAAAATTTAAAAAACCTTAAATTTTGAAAAATAAAATAAAACTTTTTAAAAAAATATAAGAAATATATAAATTATAAAACTTCAATAAAAGAATATATATATAAATTGAAAATAAAAATAAAATTTTAGTTAAAATTCAAAAAAATATTAAATATGTTTAAAAAATAAAAAAATTCGTCAAATTTTAGTAATTACAAAAAATTGAAAAACTAAAAAAAATTTAATTAAAAATATAAAATAAATAAATTTGGTTAAATTCAAAATTGATTGGTTGACGTTGGTCAACACCCTATTAGCATCGGTCAAAGTTTGTCAAGCCGAGTTATCTTTGGTCAATACCAAATCAATTTTTTATTTTTTCTAAATTTCTAAAAAAAATTGACTTTTTTTTTTATTTTTGTTTATTTTTAAATTTTATCTGTTATGTACTTTTAGATTTTAAAATTTTTTTTATTTTTTAAAAGTTAAAATTTTAAAGAGTGAGCTTTTAAATGTTAACTTTTAACTTAATTTTTTATTTCTTTTTTATTTTTTTTATTTATTCAATTTTTAATTTTTTATAATATATAATATCTCTTAAAAATTTTAAAAAATAATTCCAATTTTTTAAAAAAAATTTAAGATTTTTTAAATTTTTTTAAGAATGATTAAATATAAATCCAGATGTCATCCCCTCATTTCTCTAGTATCACCCCATAGTTGTCAACATCAGCAAATTCTTGAAAAATAAATTGTGTTAGTGTGAGGATGCCAACTTTAGGGATCAATATGATTTAAAACTAAGTTTAGGGGTCAATATGAAAAAAGTTACTAAGTTTAGGGGCTGATCTTTATATTAAGCCTTAGAAATAAACTAACAGTGTTAATCATAGGAGCTGATTTATGTAACGGATGCTAACTTTAGGGACAAATGTGATCCAAAAAAAATTTAGGAGCCAATTTGAGAAAAATTAAATCTATATATTAAACCTAATTTAAACTTATTAATATATATAATATGAACTATTGGCATGTGAATATAAAAATATAACAAATAATTCCTTAAAGAAAAACAAATAATATTAAAGTTAAGCTTCAAGCTCAAACAATACTTTAGGTTTCTATTTGATAAATAATTTTATTTTTATTTTCATAATAAATTATATTAAATAAGGTTTAATTATGCATTCTATTTCTATAATTTATAAAAATTAAGAAATTAACTCTATTAAGAATTAATTTCAATTAAGAATTAATTTTATTAAGAATTAATTTCTATTAAGAATTAATTTTTATAATAAATTATATTAAATAAGGTTTAATTATGCATTCTATTTCTATAATTTATAAAAATTAAGAAATTAATTCTATCTATTTTAATTTATCAGAATTTGGTGATTGTACTTTTATCAAAATAAAAAAATTAATTCTATAATTTGTAAATAAATAAAGTTGAATTGTTGATTATTGTTAATTTATTACATATAAATTAATAAATTATTAATTTTAGATCAATGATAAAATTAATAATATTATCTAATTAAACTAAGTTAAAAAAACTAAATAAATATAAAATGCCAATTACAAAAATGAAAAAGATTTTATTTAACAAAATAGTAGAGTGAAGATATTTTATTATCAATGATGAAAATGAAAGAGGAATAAAAGGTCAGGGGATGAACGCCAGAGTTAGAGCATAAGATAAGCGACAACGGAGCCGTGCTGGTTCAACCCCACCATACAGTTGGCGGGACATCCAACTAACTCTTTAATTAATTTCTCAATTAATTAATTTAATTAAACATTCTTTCCCCTTCTTTAATACCCATTTAATCTTTTAACCTTTTCCTTTGATTTAATTCCTAAGGAGAAAAGGGTTGAGAAAGAAAAAAAAGGGTTGTTTGAGATTTTGGTTTTGAAAAAAAAAAAAACAGATATGAGGGAGGTGATTAGTATACATATTGGTCAAGCTGGAATTCAGGTCGGAAATTCCTGTTGGGAGCTTTATTGTCTTGAACATGGAATTCAACCCGATGGGATGATGCCTAGGTTAGTATTCTATGCATGTATGTGTATATGCATGTGTTGGTATTATTATGTATGTTTTTGCGTGTATCATCATCATCATCATCGTTGTGTGTTGACTGAGAATTGTTGAGTTTTTAAGAACTGGGTTTCTTTTTTAGTTGGTGTTTTTCCCTTTGGGAAAGTTTTTAGGAAATGGGTTTATTTGTTTTGAGTTGAAGTAAATGGTATTCAATTTGGGTGTGGAATAAATTGTTTGTAATGTTTATGATTGCCTGAAATACTGCCAATATGATATTGGGTCATTGACTTGAAAAACTTAAGAGGGATAGGATCATTATGTTGAATTTTATATAATGAAATCCAAATGATTTCCCATAATTCTTGTTCAATCCATATCCTTTTTTCTTTACTCTTTATGGTATGATTTAGTTGTAGCAAATGTTTATTTTACTTGGTATAAGTTTCATATGTGAGATTAACTTAGAATGAGTGTAATAAATGGATCGCTAATCATGTTCCTGTTTGCTTGCAGTGACACCACGGTAGGTGCTTGCCACGATGCTTTTAATACCTTCTTTAGCGAGACTGGGTCGGGCAAGCATGTACCAAGGGCTATATTTGTTGATCTAGAGCCCACTGTCATTGATGCAGTTAGAACCGGGACTTATAGACAACTGTTTCATCCGGAGCAACTTATTTCCGGAAAGGAAGATGCTGCTAATAACTTTGCTAGAGGACATTATACTGGTACAACCATCTCTTCATCTTCCCAAATACAGCATTTTTATTACCTCTCATCACTGGCCTGTACCTCTTTTCTGGTGCTTTACATGCTGCAGTTGGTAGGGAGATTGTGGATCTTTGCCTTGACCGAGTGAGAAAATTGGCTGATAACTGCACTGGTCTACAAGGATTTTTGGTATTTAATGCTGTTGGCGGTGGAACTGGTTCGGGTTTGAGCTCATTGCTTTTGGAGCGCTTGTCAGTAGATTATGGAAAGAAGTCAAAGCTTGGGTTTACTATCTACCCTTCTCCTCAGGTTTCATTGAAGACTTCAAGTAGTTGCAGCTCAACCCTCATTTCAGAACTATTATGTACACCATTCACTGACATTTTGTTCCTCAATTGTGCAGGTTTCTACAGCAGTTGTGGAACCTTACAATAGCGTGCTCTCAACACATTCTCTCCTTGAACACACAGATGTTTCTGTGCTTCTTGACAATGAAGCTATATACGATATCTGCAGGAGATCCTTGGACATCGAAAGGCCAACTTATACCAACTTGAATCGCTTGATATCCCAAATTATCTCTTCTTTGACCACTTCATTGAGGTTTGATGGCGCCATAAATGTGGACATTACGGAGTTTCAGACTAACCTTGTGCCTTATCCTCGTATCCATTTCATGCTTTCATCTTATGCCCCAGTAATCTCAGCTGCAAAAGCTTACCATGAGCATATATCTGTTCCTGAGATCACAAGTGTCGTCTTTGAACCCTCAAGCATGATGGCCAAATGCGACCCGAGACATGGGAAATACATGGCATGCTGTTTAATGTACCGTGGGGATGTTGTACCGAAGGACGTAAATGCCGCTGTTGCTACCATCAAAACTAAGCGGGCAGTTCAGTTTGTAGACTGGTTAGTATCCAACTCTTGACATTTGAATTCCAGAAATAATGTATAAACAATCTGACTAATATGAATATTACGTAGAGTTTGCCAAGGAGGAAACATCAATTCAGCCTTCAGTTTGTTACTAGACTGATTGCGATACATCTTTTCTTTCAGGTGCCCTACTGGTTTCAAGTGCGGCATCAACTATCAGCCACCAACGGTGGTACCAGGGGGTGATCTTGCTAAAGTACAACGTGCAGTGTGTATGATCAGCAATAACACCGCTGTGGCCGAGGTTTTTGCTCGAATCGACCACAAATTTGATCTCATGTATGCCAAGAGAGCATTCGTTCACTGGTATGTAGGTGAAGGAATGGAGGAAGGTGAATTCTCGGAAGCCCGTGAAGATCTTGCTGCTCTAGAGAAAGACTACGAGGAAGTTGGGGCTGAAGGTGTTGAAGACGAAGAAGAACCGGAAGATTACTAGATCTGTATTTTGAAAAAGCACAGGCTAATGATTCCCCACGTTCCTCATCTGATTTTACTTCATCAGCTATTTATATTATTCCAAGTTTGTCAAAGTACTTTTAACTCTTGAATTTCTAACATTTGTATGCTTTGGCTTTGCATTTGAGTGGTTCTAAAGTGTAGTTTATGAAATGGGATGTTCTAATAAAGCTTCTACCTTGCGTCATATGACATGGAACTCAATTGAATCAGCAGCATTTTCCCATAAATCTATCTTCAACATATCTAGATATGGGTATAGGATATGATCTCTAAACATGAAAATTTTGGAGGTAAAAATTTGAGCATATCTAGCTCCACTCGTTCCCGAAGCCGTATAATATACACTCAATTTTTTAATCTGAATAATGTTGATTTAGATCACAGTGAAATTTGTTCTGAAGTAAAAAAAAAGAAGAAGCTAATTTGGGTCTGTCCTTATCATCAGACTGTTTTATCTCAATTGGTTTAAACCTTAAAATATGCTGCCAAGGAGTTTGATTTTGTGGGTCATGGAAACAATTATTTATGGATGTTGACTTCAGTCCACTAAAAAGTAGAAATTAGAAAGGTATGACACCAAAAATATATATATTTTCAATATTCATATTCTATATTTATGTTTTACATAAATATGTGATCGAGATTCGATTTTCGAATATATTTCATGACAGGCTGCTTATCTCTTTGAAGAATATTAATGACGAAAAAATTAATCATAATTGTATGATTATGAGTTCAGTGAATTTGATAATGTTAACAACTTTGGCTCCACTAATTTAGCATTGTTTGATTAATTCTACATTTATTTATTTGTTGGATTAATCGAGTTTACTGTTGATAAGAAAATCATAATTCCCTTTCTATCATTTATTTTTCTTTTACTCTTTTAATTATAACATGGACAGCATTCCACAAATAGACTAATACTATTGTGATTAACTCGAAACCCAAGGCTGTAAGCAATGCCTTGTGAAGGATCAAATATTTGATGATGAATAAGAAATATGATTATAGAGAAAGAAATTGGAAATATGAGGATTAATGGCATATTTAAATCACCATGATTGCTTAAACTTTGAATATCTTCACCTCTTTTACAGATTTGGAGTATTTCTTTTTATCTACTCTATTGATTTTGTAAAGGTAATTAGATTGGATTTTAAAGTCGGAGTTAAAAACTCTTCTCTTTCAACTTTAAATTGAAATCGGGTATGGATCTCCTTACATCGATGAGCCCAACAATATTGTAAAGTGAAATAATTTAGTAGAGCAAAGAGCATAAAGGGGGAAGATCCCACAAGTTTTCAGAAGAATCATGGACAGTTTCCATATATTCTTCAACTCCATTCATTGCATGAAGTGAAGCTGAAATCTGCCTTTCAACTTTCATGCTTTGGAACTCTGTTAACTCAGAACCAGTTTCTTCAGGTAAACCTGTGGTTTCTTGTGTATAAAGAAACCTATCAAACCCTAATTCAGAAGAGGTGTATGTAAAATCAGAATCAAACCCAGATTCCCTTCTCCAACTTCTCATATCAGGCTTATATGCATCATCAAACAACTGTGTATCTTGAACCCTTCCACTAACTGAAAGATTCCCATTGCTTAAACCACCATTAGAACTGCAACCACTACTGCTAGTGCTAGGACTAGGCATAGGGCTAAAACTAATGGTAGCACTTGTTGAGGGGGCTGCTGAGACAACAACACTTTGATGATGATGTTGTTCACCTCCTTTCTTGCTATTAAGAAGATTCCGAATCCGACAAGCAAGAGGAGAATCCGAGGGCGCCTGAGTAATGAAGTTGGTCCGAGTATTGGAACCGTGGAGAAGGCAAGCGGCTTCGTCATAAGCTCGAGCAGCTTCTTCAGCAGTCTCAAAGGTACCAAGCCACATCCTAATCTTGTGTGTTGTGTTTTTGATTTCAGCCACCCATCTACCTGAAGGCCTTTGCCTCACACCTACAAACTTGTTAACCTTATTGTTGTTTCTTCCTTTGAATTTGGACCCTTTGCTAACACTAGGGTTGCTTGGCTTTGGCTGCAGTTTCAGCTGACTTTGTTGTTGGGACTGAATTTCCATGGAACTAATCGACAAAAAAAATGTAGGATTTACAGCGAGGGTGTAAAGTTTTACTTGAAATTGGACAAATAATCATGAAGAGGAACTGTCTATATTTATATATGTGAGTGAAAGGATGTCTGAGTTTTGTATATAATCAACTTGGCTAATTATATATATATTGACATCAAATCCATGTAATTTACTAAAATGCTATGTTGATGTTAATTAATATTATTTTTATCGTGTATTATAATCCATGATTTATTTAATTTCACATTTGATGTATTAGTTATTTTAGAATAAGATTAGGGGACAAATTATCCCTCAAAAAGGGTGACTGACTCTTCAACCATTGTTTTGACATAAACTAAAATGTCTTTTCTGCACCCCCACTTAAGATAGATGGATGATTCAACCATATAATAAAGAACATGGTTTAGGTGCGTTATTTGTCATTCTTATCACTTCATCCACATTTGGTCTAAATAATCAATTTATTCATAAATTATCAATCTTCAATATCAGATTCCACATCTATTGAATACTGTTTGTTAAAATTAATTATATAAATCAATTTTAAGTTCATCTTCAACGTTTTCTATTTTATAAAAACAACTTTTTATTTAATTTGTTCATCCTGTCAAATCACTTTAAAGTAGATAAAAAAAAAGTTAATTGTTAATTTTGCTGATCTATATGGCACAATAACAAATAATTAATTTTTTTAAAAAATTAATTAATTGCTGATATGGTATACATGTGGATACAGTATTAGCAAAACTAATTGGCGTTAATTTTTCTTTCTATTTTAGGATAATTTGACAAACAATACAAATTTAAGAAATAAAATAGACAAAAATATCAAATAAGTTATTATGCCTTTTTAAAATAATTAATATTTTGTTCCAAAATTAAATCTCAAATTACATATAAATTTAACTTAATGAGAATTTGATTAACCAAACTTTTTAATCTTTCATACCATTAAAATTGTTGCCAAGCTACCATCATTCTATGTTTATTTATCACACATATCGAAATAATTAAATTTATTTATAATAAAAAAATATATTTTATATTACATATTATGCTTAGGGGTGTAAATGAAAAGAACGTTTGATAAACTGTTCATGAACCATTCATATAACGTTCATTTATTAAACTAAATAAATGAGTATGAACTAATTTTTTATGTTCATTTAATAAGCGAACAAACACAATTCGTTTATGTTTTACAAACAAGCTTGTTTATAAGCTTGTTTATTGACTCGTTTATTTATTAATGATATTTTCTTATAAAAATTTCATTAGTATACATTAATAAAATAATCTTAGTTTTTATTTTTTTATTTATAATATATATTTATATTTGACTATTTTATATCTAAAAATATATATGTGTATATGTATTTATTTATTGTTTGTTTATTATTTATTAACATTGTTCGTTAGGATGTCTAATTATATGTCCATGAACATGTTCGTTTAATATTTGTGAACATGTTCGATTAAGTTAAATGAACATGTTCGTGAAAATTAAATAAACAAACATAAACACACATAATTTTAAATAAACGAACAAGAATAAAAATTTAAAATTTTTAATGAATATAAACTAAACACAAGTAAATTTAAAAATAAACAAACATAAATAAAAATTTATTCATTCAAAGTCGATTGATCCCAACATTTGAAGAGGACATGGCATTTGATAGACAACCTCAAATTTAGTCATTGTCTCCAATCCCTTTTAACCACGTCAACATAAATGAAGAAAGCCTCAAAGGCTGCCATGTGGAGGGCTGTAGAAAAGCCTCTAGAACATATATATTAACACAAAAAAGTAAGGTTAAAATATTCATTGCATAATTGGACCAAGTCTTTACCCAATCATGCACGTTCCCCTTGCTTTTCCTCTTTTTACTTCTTGATTAAGGTATATTTACTAGAAGTAGAATTACATTATTTTTTTATTTAAAAAATAGTAAGTTAATCTTTATATATTAAATTTTAAAAAATAAATTAATTTTTTCTATTAAAATTTTTATTTATTTGTGATATTAAAAATTAACATAGTTGATGAAATAATAAAACAATAACACATAACGTGCCAAATGTATCTCATGTTCTTATGTTGATGTATATGAATCAATTTTTAACAACAATTTAGATGATTTTTTTTAAAAAACTTACTCTTTATTCTAATATACATGGACTAATTTATCTATTTATTAAGAAGAGATGATAAAATGCAATCTAACTATTAATACAATAGCCTCTACAATACTTTTAACTTATTTTATTTAAAGACAAAAATATAGTATTAGCTTATCTAAATATTATTTTTTTTAAAAGAAAACAATGTTGTTTCTCCATTTTAGTCTCTTTAAAATACGTATGGTTCAATGCTTATTTCAATGTAGAGGTTGATTGTGGAGTTAAAATATCTTAATATATGCTTCTAATCTGGATTTATATTTCTCGTCTATGCATTATACCTTTTAATTAGTAATTACAAATAAAAATATATTTATTTTTTTATTTTTATAAAATAATTTAATACTTATATTTAAATATTTTAATAAATTGCATCGCTTTTAATTACATCACCCATTATTTATGAAATTAAAGAAATATTTCCTTTAAATTATATTTCATATTATTATGATGATATTTTTATTTTTTTCATATTATCATACCTTATTTAAATAAAATAATTAAAATTACAAATACAAAAATCAAACACATGTCCAATAATATTAAAATAGTAATATTACTTTATTTAACTTTAAACTTACAAATTTATAAGTACAAACTTCAAATTTACGTTGCTTTTAGTTTTCTTTCTTCTTAAAAAGTAATGGTGAGCAAAAGTTGATCCGAATTGATCTAATTCAGTTTTTTTATTCGGTTTAGTTGATTTTAATTTTAACTCAAGTGTGTTGGGCGGTTAACTCGTGTGATATCGGTTTGGTAACAGACTTTACATGTAATATAATATAATATATTTGATTAAACCCAATATCATATGGCCCTTACTTACAAACCCAAACTCTTCAAAAGCCCAAAAACCCATTACCCAACCGGTCAATCCATGAAAACCCAATAAATTACAAAATAATAATGTTAATAAAAACTAAAAATGTAATAATAAAAAATAAAATTAAAAACAAAAAATAATAATTAACCCTAACCCTAAAGCTAGGGGTTTAAATTATAGTTGCGGTCGTGTGTTTGGTTGCCTTACGTTTATCGCGGTTGCGGACAAAACAGATGCTATTGCAGTCACTGCGGGTATTGTGGTCGTGATTTTTTTTTAATTTGCACAAGTTATTGTAAAATATAATAATTATAATTATAATTATAAAAAGTCACTTTTAATGAGTTTTAGAGTTTGTAACACCCCAAACCCGGCCTAGAAGTCTAGACCAAATCCGAAATGCTACATGGATCACTGAAGTGATCGTAGAAAAAAAAATACAAAAACAACCCCTTTAAAACTTAAGAACATTTATTCGTTATCAAGTAAAAATTGAATCATCGCAGTGAAATTTAAAACTCGAATAGAATTAGATTTATGGAGAAAGACAAAGCAATTAAACGTTTAAAATCCATACTGTAAGATACCAGAAATAAAACATAAAACTAAAAATGGTACCGCAGTACTAGAAATCTTTACAGTTCAAAACCAAATATAAAAAAAAAACTAGAAAACACAAACTGATATCTCAATTTGTCGAAGCTGTCTGAGACCTCCGCGGACTGAGTCTATCAACAGAATCCAGAACTGTACCTGAAAGGGAAAATAGTGGAGGGGGTGAGTTACACGAGCTCAGTGTGAGACCAAACCGACTGACTATAGGATCAGAAACAGAAAGTAGTTCAGAAGCGGAACGTACTTAGAGAGCTATACAGCAACAGTTGGTACGTTCGAAACGGACGTACTGGCAGAAAACAATATTTAAAGCATACTAAAAACCACACTCAGTTACACAATCACAAATACTATTCAATCCAGTAACAGAACTCTCAATAGTCACTAGTTCCGTTTAGTCAGTCAGATACAATCAGAGTTTAACAATTTCACAGTGTCATAAATGCTTTTTAGTCGAACCATTCAATAGACAATCGCACTCACAAAACAGTCAATAAGATGCATATGAATGCAGTTAAGTTAAAGAAAACTCACCCATCCAGCCAACACACCTCTCCGTCCCCCATCACTCCTCAATAAAGCTATTAAGCTCATTCAACCAATCCTTCCATATAGGATCTCGAAAAGCCCATCCAACCCTACACTCCATATGATGTCATCCTGGGTTGCCCGACAACGATGGCCATCAGCATTGTCCACGACCCTCAGGGTATTGGGGCTAACAATATGCAGATAAATCGCCAGTCACATATATTACGCAACAAAGATAGCGTATAAGCTGTACTATGCAATACAGTAAATCGCGGTACAAACATGTAGTATGAACTGCCAGACCAGATAGTGGTACGTAGCGTAGCTAATGAACATGCAGTACAGTGTAATGCGGTAATCCACTATACCGATAGATTGTAATAAAATGCCAGTTCTGTTAATGGTACGTAACGTAGCTAATGTACATGCGGTACAGTGTAATTTGGTAATCCTCTATACCGTTATCAGTAAAGTCTATGACCCTTAGGGTACTAGGACTGCCCACGACCCTCGGGTATTAAGGGCTAGCAACCAGCAGATCAGCTGCCAGTTCAATTCTGTCAATCTTCCTTCTCTTCAAAACCTACCCAAAACACTTTGTGCACATGAATGTGTGTATACAGTCAAACATACAGAATGGAAAAACAATTTCAGACAATTATTCAAAAGTAGTCAATCATATCCAGTCAGTCAGTTACATAATCAGATATGTGCACACTCATAACTCGAATTCAGTATCAAGCTTATCACACAATCAACCACAAATACACACATATCAAGCTTAGATTAGAGTCATAATTACCCTCAATAAAGCTCAGTCGAGGGTTGGAACACATAGAGTTGCAATTACACTTAAATTTGACCTAAAATCATTATTTGGCAAGATAAGGTCATATGCCTGTGTGCTCTGGCCGTATGGAGTAATCTAGGTCGTGTGGGGGTTCAAACGCCCGTGTGAAGGGTAGCACATGGTCGTGTTACAAAGGCACACGCCCGTGTGAAGTAAGGACACAGCCGTGTGAACAGGCCGTGTAACTCACTGTCCAATTTCGCTAAAATAGGGTGCAAGGTAGACACAGTCGTATGAGGATCTCACACACCCGTGTGCCCACTAGACACGGGCGTGTGTTCCTAAACACACGACCGTGTGGGATCCCTAAATCCCTAAATCAATTATACGACTATGTGGCTAAGTCATGTGACACCAAAGCTCAGAATCCTTAATTCCCAAACCTACATGCCCGTGAGCCCAAGGGACACAGCTGTGTGCTCAAGGGACACAGCCGTGTGAATTCTAACAAAATCCCCAAATCGGCCACACGACCATGTGGCCAGGCCGTGTGGCATCCAGTTTGGCCTGAAAACCCTAGTTCCCAAATCTACATGGCCATGTACCCCAACACACGTCCATGTGGCCACCTGGGAGTCACGTAACCACCCTAAAATAACCCCGAAAACCCTTATTAGCCACCCAAACCGTTTCCAACCTTAACCACATCAAGAATACATCGCAATATGACGTATTTCCCTCACTTTCAGCGATTAAAAACCTAAAAACCTTCAGGTTATCACATATTCAAGAAAAGCCGAATGTAAACTTTGCAAAATAAAACAGTGTAGTTAAAGTTTGAATCCCACACCTGTTTTGTGACCGGAGATGACGACGAAGGAGCGAGATTCTCGAACTCGTAGACAAACCATTTTGGAGAATTGTTTTGAAAAACCAAAAAGTAAAGAAGAAAGGAGAGGGTGAAGGGAAATGTAACTTCCTAAAAATAAACTATAAGTAAAAATAAAATAAAATAAAAGCCATCAAATAAAAATAATAAATAAAATAAAATCTAAAACAAATAAGTTACCAAAATAATACTATTAAACCTCAAAATGCACTTGCAAAGATTCAAACCTGCGAATTTGAGGTTCACCAACACTTACACCACCACCAGACTAGCAAGCCCATTCTGTCACTAAATCGCACAACTAAGCACTTATATGCTACCTCTTCACTGTCCCTATAATCAAGACTCAAAACTTCTAGGCCTAGAATTCGGGGCGTTACAGAGTTTTTCTAACAGTTATGAACTTTTACTAATATGATAATACAATTTTTATAATAATTAATTATTTTTATATTTATTTACGAATTTTCTAAGAATATTATATTAACTAATAAAAAAGTAAAAAAGAAGAAGAAAATATTAAACATTCATCATATTTAATAAGTTTGAAAGTTTTTATAGATAAAATAATTAAAAATTCATACATGAGATAGGTCTTCAATAATTCTTTACAGCTTTGAAGATGATAAAAATATCAAAACATTCTATGCCGCAAAAGGAAAAAAAAGGAACAGATAAATGTATAGATTCTCATTAATTATTCCTATTTCCTACCACTTATTCTCACTCTCATTCTACTTTCATATATAGTTTAACATGCTTCAATTCTTAATTATCTTTTCATGAAATGTACTTCATTCATTTATCTAAAGATATATTTTAAATGCTTTAATATCATTAAAATTAAAAACATTAACAAAAATTTTCTTTAAAAAAAGTACCTTACAAATAGCGGTAGTGGTACGATTTAGTTTTCACTAATTAATGGAATGACGAGGAGGATCAGAACTTTTACCTTCACTTTGAGAGAGTTTTTGACTTGATTCTCTTGGCCTTTGACCAAAAATATATCCAAAAATGTAACATTTTCACCTTGGTTTTCATATAATTGATATGGAGGATATATTTGAGGGGGAAGATATATGAGAGGTGGAGGTGGGTGATACATTGGTGGTGGAGGATGCATTTGAGGCTGATATGGCACACCATAATTAGGAAATTGTGGATAATAACCATATGGTTGTGGATAACCATGTAAAGGTTGAAAATGTGAAGGTTATTCTGGTGGATAAAAACTTTGAGTGTTAATAGATGAATCACTATACCTAAGGTTACTAAAACTCGATCTCCTACCAGATGAAGAGCCTATAGAAGTATGCTTCTAGCCTTTTCTTTTTGATGGAGTGTAACGCCCTGATCTTTTTTATCTATGTTTTTGTAAGTACTTGACACAAATGTGTATCTGCTTCAGAGGTTAAGTGTTTTGGGTGTGTGTGTGAGGTCCCAAGTTCAAGCCTTACCTTTAGCAAATTTTGTTATTTTTGGATCTAAGCCTTAACTTTGTCCAGAGGGCTTATATTAAATTGCCTGTAATTTCATATCAGAATGAGCTTACTAGTTCGATTGGTAAGGAAGTTGGTGTTTTGGAGGTCCTATGTTCAGATCCCTGCGTTAGCTTGAGTATTTATTTTTTCTCGATTGGCATATAGTGTTTTGGTGGAATTAAAATACTGAAATGGTGGAGGTTTGGGTGTTAGTAGAAAGTTAAGGGTTATCAAAATTGAATTTTTATTTTTATTTTTGTTATTTTTTTCCAAAATTCCCTCTGATTCTGAATTTTTTCCCAAGAACCAAAATCCCATTTTTTTTTTGTTTTTGTTGTCTTCTTTTCTCGTTGTCGAATTCAACTTTCTCCCCCGTTCTTGCTTCTTTTGTTAATTCTTCTTGTTGGGGCATTGTGAATCCTTGCTTTTTCTTCGTGAAGTCGATAAGTGGGCTTTTGTTGGTATTATTCTTATCGTTATTTTCGAAAGGATTGAAACGTTGTTGAATTTTTGTGGTGTAGGAAAAGTTAACGAACTCTGATTTTCGTTTTACTTGTTGATCGGTGTTAACAAAGCTTTTCATCATCAGTAAGTCGAGATTTTGGTTGGATTGTTGTTGGCAAGTTAGTAAATGTAGTCGCTAAATCGATGTTTGGTATGTTGTTATTAGGTCTTAGAAGGCTCGGGAGTGGTTTTGTATCGAATTGATACCAGGTGTGTAGCTAAAACGCAAAAAATGAGGCTTCGACAAAAGTCAAAAAACTGCACTGTCGACACCACACTAGCGTGTGGTCTATACGGGTAAGAGCAATCTGGGCGTGTCGGCCACACGAGAGTGTAGGCCCACACACATGAGTATGTGGGCCCATAATTCTAAAAAATTCCCTAGGGTCACGTGGGTCGTTCTGTTCGATTGTAGACCTATCGTAGGGTCGGTAAGGGCTAATTGCCCCAATCTATATGCTATGAAATTTTGTTAGACTGATCTAATTAGTATACTAATGTGTGCCTAATTATACTGATATATGTGTATTTTTTATTTGTGTAAAGTATGTTGAGCATGTTTAGTTTGATAAATCTATATCTGATGTCTACATCTGTTTTGGGATGGGTTTTATATATGTATCTGGAGAAAGTGTTTTGAATAATGATCATCGCCTATATTCTAGCAGCTTGTCTCCACTATATCTGATACGTGTTGTAACGACACAATGTGGTGTGTAGGGATGGGTGGGTGTTGTTAAACCCACATGGTGGATGGGATAGTCAGATTTGGTGTGTAAAGGAGGGGGTAGGATTTTGTATATTTGAATCTGTTATCTAATCTGTACATCTGGTACTGTAACTGTATCTAATATGGGCATAAGCCCGATTCTGTATTTGATTGTCTGAAATGTTTCTGTTTGTTTGCTTGTCTAATTCTGCTGGGTTACACACTGAGTTTATGTAAACTCATATCTGTTTGTCTATTCTATCAGGTAATCTATAGATTTAGGTAGATCGGTGTGGCGGAGACACAACGATGACCACTATATCGTAAAATAGTTAAACTTAGTACTTTTGGTTTATTTTAAATTTTGGACTTATTTGAGAGTTGTAATTTTTGGGGGGACTCTCTAGAATGTTGGTTTTTAACTATTTATTTTTGAATTGTTTGTCAATTTGATTGCTTTGGAAAAATAAATTTATTAAAACGACGATTTTTATGCAAACAACGATTTCCCTAAAAACACGACTGCATTTCCAAATTATAACGATTAAGGCTTCCGCTGTAATAAGTTTTGGTAAATAAACTGACTAATTTGTGATTGATGTTTTACTAAGTCAACATGGTTTCTAAAACCCATTCCTTATGACATCTCCAAATTCGGCCATAACGTCTAGGCCGAGTTTGGGGTGTTACACTTAATGGTATCAGAGCCAGGCTACAAAACTCGACTGTGAATTTTTGGTTTCAAAATTGTGTGTTGAAAGAATTGGTTTTCAAATTTCTTGAATAATTTAAAAGAGTATGTGGTATACCGAGCCTTCGATGCTGATCGTGTAAGTACTTCTGAAATCTAGTTAGAACTGTTCTGAAAACACTGTAGATAGTACTTACTGAAGATTGTACAGAAATAGTTAGAAACTGAAACTTCTAAAAACATCTTTAAACTTCTGATAATTTATGCATAAAATATCTGCTAATAAATATTGAAACTGATGCATAAAACTCTTTAATATAGATAAAACTTGAATTATACAATGAGTGCTCGTAGAACTCGTAGACTTGGTATTTGTGGCCGTGGTAAAGGCCGTAGGGGGCTCGAGCTGAGTTTTCCTCTCTGGGCAGCATGCCGAATTTGGATATGAGTGAGACACCAATTTCACCTGCTACTGAGACTAGGTCTTAGAGTCACTCGGCTGAAGACGGCGCACTGTCCCAGGCCATGTTGAGGATATTGGAGAGGGTCGCTAAACCCCTTTTTGGGGCTGAGGGCTGAAGGTCAGTAACTGAACAACTCTGGTCTAATGGTGTCAAGCTATTTAAGGGTGTCACCAAAGTCGCCTTTAGTGTGGCCGAGTATTGGTTGGAGGCCACCAAGAGGATCATGAATGATCTGGACTGCACTATTGAGTAGAAACTAAAAGGTGCAGTCTCTTTGCTTCGTGATGAGACTTATCAATGGTGGTTGACAATTGAGGAGGGTACCCAGCCTGATCGTTTGAGTTGGGATTTCATTAAGACCACATTCCAGAGCAAGTATATGGAACCTAGTTATGTGGATGCTCTTAGGCGTGAGTTCATGAATCTCACGCAAGACGATAAATCTATGGTCGAGTATAAGGTCAAGTTTCTGAGGTTGAGCCGCTACGCTCAGGGCATGGTGGCGTATGAGTATGAAAGGTGCGTCTGGTTTGATGATGGATTAATGGATAATCTGAGGGCACTGATTGCTCCACAGAGGGAGCGAGAGTTCACGGTATTGGTTGAAAAGGCGAAGATCACCGAGGATGCTAAGCGCGTGGAGCACCAAAATAGGGACTAAGAGAGAGGTAAAAACAAAAGGGATTTAGAGCCCTCTAAATCTATTCCAAGGCCTAAGAAAAAGGCCAGATCTAATAGGCCGGTTAGAGTAAGAGTTCTTACTGCTTCTACTAGGATTCAACCATGTAGTGACTGTGGTAGACGCCATCCCAGCGAGTGTTGGAGGAGGATTAGGGCTTGTCTAGAGTGTGGGTTATTAGAGCACCGTATTAAAGACTGTCCACAATGGGTAAATCAGATGCAAGCTTCGGCTCTGGGTTTCGTACAACCTCACAGGGCAGTTCAGCAGCCACCTAGGGGCCGTGGTTTGGTTACGGGTGGTAATGTTTGGGTCATGGGCAGAGAGCACCAGGCAGAGGTGCTAATTAGACAGAGGCAAGGTAACCTGTACTTGTCTGTGCTGCTCGACGTCTAGAGGAAAAAGGTGTTCCATGTGTTATTACTGATATGTTCTTAATTTTTGATGTACCTTATACTACTCTAATAGACATAGGTTCTACATACTCCTATGTAGCTAGCACTGTATCTAAGAACTTGGGGAATTATTGTTAAGAGCACTTCTAGTGAGATCACTGTACTGAGTCCGTTGGGGCAGTCTGTTCGGGTTAGTAAACTCTATAGGGATGTTCCGTTAGAGGTGCAAGGTACTATTTTTCTAGTGAATCTGATGAAGCTTCCGTTTGGGGAGTTCGACTTAATTCTGGGCATGGATTGGTTGGTCAAGCACCGAGTTAGTTTGGACTGCATGACTAATAGGGTTATTCTGAGGACTGAGGATGAGAGAGAAGTGGACGTAATCGGCGAGTATCGAGATTATCTATCCAATGTGATCTCCGCTCTTGTGACTGAGAAACTGGTTTGGAAAGGGTGTGAGACGTACTTGGCTTACGTCAGTGTTTCCAATTCTGGGGACTCTTCTGTGGGGAATATCAGAATAGTAAGGGATTTTTTGAATGTTTTTCTTGAAGATTTAATGGGTTCACCTCCTAATCAAGAGGTTGAGTTTAGGATCAAGCTTTTTTCGGATACAGCTCTAGTGTCTATTGCTTTATACCATATGGCACCGAAAGAGCTTACTGAGCTTAAGGCTCAACTTCAAGAACATTTAGATCATGGTTACATCCATCCGAGTGTGTCTCTGTGGGAGGCACCGGTTCTATTTGTTAAGAAAAAGGATGGGACCATGAGAATGTCTATTGATTATCGGCAGCTGAATAAGTTGACCTTAAAGAATAAGTATCTGTTTCCAAGGATCGACGACCTGTTTGATCAGTTTCGAGGGGCTTCAGTGTTTTCTAAGATTGATCTTCGATCTGGGTATCATCAGTTGAGGGTTAAGGAAGGTGATGATAATAAGATGGCATTTAGGACTGGTTATAGACACTACGAGTTCCTAGTTATGCCTTTTGGTCTGACGAATGCTCTAGCTGCATTCACGGATCTAATGAACCGAGTGTTTCAGCCTTATTTGGATCAGTTCGTTGTGGTCTTCATCGACGACATTCTGGTTTACTCTAAGACTGAAGATGAGCATGATGAGTATCTTAGAGTAGTGCTTCAGATTCTTCGTGATAAGTAGCTTTACACTAAGTTAAGCAAGTGTGAGTTTTGGTTGCATGAAGTGACTTTTTGGGGAACGTGGTTTCTGCTAAGGGGATTCAAGTTGATCCTTGAAAGATCGAGGTTGTGCTTGGTTGGAAATAGCCTAGGAACGTATCTGAGATCCGTAGCTTTCTAGGTTTGGCGAGATATTACCGGCGGTTTGTTGAAGGGTTCTCTTTGATTACGGTTTCATTGACCTGCATAAGGGTGTTCTGTTTGTCTAGACTGAGGCGTTCGAGCTTCGAGAAACTGAAGTCTGTTTTGACTCAGGCTCCTGTTCTAATACAGTCTGAATCCAATAAAGAGTTTGTAGTCTACAGTAATGCATCACACGTCAGTTTGGGATGTGTTCTGATACATGATGGTAACGTTGTGGCTTATGCATCCCGACAGCTTAAGACACATGAGGGAAACTATCTGACTCATGATCTCAAGTTAGTTGCTGTAGTCTTTCCGTTGAAAATCTGAAGGTACTATCTGTATGGTAAGAGGTGTATCATCTACATGATCAAAAGAGCCTCAAGTATCTCCTTACTCAGAAGGAGTTGAACCCTAGGCAGCATCATTGGATTGAACTGCTCAAAAATTATGACTGCACTATAGAGTACTATCCCGGTAAGATCAATGTGGTGGTCGATGCTCTCAGCCGAAGAGTGATGTCTAATTTGAGGGTGATGTTTGCTCGCCTTAGTCTGTCTATAATGGGAGTTTGTTAGTTGAGTTGCAAGTTAAGCCGACTTGGATTGATCATATTCGAGATAATCAGTTAGGGGATGAGTCTCTGGGTTCGCAGTTTCTTCAAATTGAGGGTGGCAGTACTTCAAATTTTAGGCTAAATAATGATGGTGTGCTATGCTTTCGAGGTCAGATTTGTGTGCCAAATGATTCAGATTTGAGGTAGTCGATTTTGAGGGAGGCACATTGTAGCTTTTATGCTATGCATCCCAATGGTAATAAGATGTATCAGGATTTCCGTAAATTGTACTGGTGGCTGGGTTTGAAGCGTGAGGTTACTAATTTCTTTGCTCATTGTCTGACGTGCCAACATGTTAAGATTGAGCATCAGTTGTCCTCGGGTTTGCTCCAACCCGTTAAGATTCCTTTGTAGAGCTGGGAATGAGTAACGATGGACATCATTAATGAGCTGCCTTTAACACCCACTAAGAAAGATTCTGTTTGGGTCATCGTGGATCGTTTGACCAAGTTTTCTCACTTCATCCTGGTTCAGATTGACTACTCTCTACAGAAGTTAGCGATGCTCTATGGCTCCTGTGTCGATTATTTCTGATAGGGGCCATCACTTCACTTCTCAGTTTTGGAAGAAATTACATGAGGCCTTGGGTTCGAGATTGGACTTCAGTACTGTGTTTCATCCTCAAACCGATGGCCAATTTGAAAGGGTGATTCAGATACTAGAGGATATGCTTTAGGGTTGTGTGATTGATTTTTGAGGGAGTTGAGAGGATTATTTGCCCCTAGCTGAGTTTGCCTACAATAACAGCTTCCAGTCTAGCATCCAGATGGCACCTTACGAGGCTCTGTGTGGTCGTAAGTGTCGTATACCGCTATGTTGGATTGAGTTGGGTGAACGTCGGGTTTTGTGTAATATCCTGAATTAGGGCTTAATTAGAATAGTGGTTTCGTAACCACAAATCCGAGATAGAAATAATTATTTTATAATTATTTTGATGAATATGATATGATTGCATGATTGTGTGAAAATTTCGTGATGAAATTCTATGCCTAAAGTGTTTAAATTGAAAGTAGGGACTAAATCGAATAAGTTGCAAAATTTGCATTCTAGAAGTTTTTAGTATGAAATTGCATCGAAATATTAATTAGGAGGTCTTAAATAGCAATTTGACGAATTTCTAAGTCTATAGACAAAAATTGGACATGGATGGAATTTTTGGAAAGTTTAGTAGTAAGGGCATTTTGGTCATTTAGTTATTAAAATGAATTAAAAACAAAATTAAAAGCCAATTTTTCTCCATCTTCTTCATTAGGCCGAAATTTCAAGGGTTCTCCATAGTTAGGGTTTGTTTCAAGCTTCCAAGCTCCATAATAAGTGATTCCAAGCCCCATTTTTAATGTTCTTTACGTTTTTGGAATCCCGGTAGCTCGATTAAGCTTATGTTAGCAATAATTCAACCTAGGGTTTATATTTGGAAAAATACCCATAGGTGAAATTTGTGTATTTTGATGTTTTATGATAGAATATGGGGTTTTAAATTATGTTAGACAACTTGTGCTACTTGGTTTTGAGTGAAAGTAAAAGGGCTTAATCGGCAAAAATACCTAATAGTCACAAGTATATGTTAGAGTAAGAATTTGATGTTGCCATAGAAGGGAAAAATGATCAGCATGTTATAAAGCATAAGAATAAGGAATAAAGTTTAATTCCCGAGCCTAGGGGCAAAAGTGTAATTATGCAAAAGTTTAGGGGCAAAAGTGTAATTTTTCCAAAGTTCGTATTAAATGCTGTTTTGATGAATGTATGTATTGAATAAGATTAATTTGGCATTATAGATCAAGAGAAACGAGATTCAAGTCGCGGTCGAGGAAAAGAAAAGATTGTGGACTAAATTGCAAAATCTTTATATTTTGGTACCAAGGTAAGTTCATGTGTAAATAATGTAGCATAAATGTTATTTTTAAGTTATTAATGTTAATTATATGATATGCTGATTTTTAATCGTGAAATATTATGCTTTGTGGTTAATATTGAGTAGTATGCAAATTATGTTTACTACTTGATAAATATGAATTGCTACCGAGTATCAGTTCCGATATTCCATGGAAGACGGCAAATGTGAGATCGAGGGAAAAAGCCCGTTTGAACCTTAGGAATAGATTAGGATACAAGTGACATGTCACTAGGATGGTTGAGCATTCGAACTCATTGAGTTGAGTCCGAGTTCACTTATGGATGCGAATGTCCGAACTCGTTGAGTTGAGTCCGAGTTCGTGAAATGTAACTAGGCATCCGAACTTGTTGAGTTGAGTCCAAGTTCACTTACAGATGCGAACGCCCGAGCTCATTGAGTTGAGTCCGAGTTCAATTAGGGGCGGGTTACATGATTTCTTGATTACATATGAGGCACTTATGTGCAAATTATCTGTGTATCCGAGTTGTATTCCGATGTGTTCAACGGGTGAAATTTCTAGTGAAATGGAAGAACACTTAAGATGCAAGTGACGTTTTGGTAAGTGCTGTGAAATGGACACTTTGGACAGGTATGTTCTTAACCCTCGGGTTGAAAATAGATACAACAACGATAAGGTGGTAAGATGATGAATGATGTTTAGAAATGTGATATATGTTTTGGTGATACCATGCTAAAGTTGTTGGGTATATTTGTATTGTTATGTTACTTGTTATTTACATATGAACTTACTAAGCATTTATGCTTACTCCCTCCTCTTTATTTACTGTAGTTTTGAACAAGCCAGCTCGGGAATCGAGACGGGTCAAAGGTTCGATCACACTATCCAAAGGACTTTCATCTGGGTAAATGGCTTGTAAAACTTAAGTATGACATGTATAGCAATATACTTATTTTGTGTAAATAATTTTATGATATGGCCATGATTGGTTGAGAAAATGTTTGATATTGATAAGTCATGGTGATGGTTAAATTTAGATCATGTTTGATATCATGGAAGTTTAATAGGTTATCTAGTTCATAACAACTCATGAAAAGATGAAATTTGCCTTAAAACAAAATATTGCTGCAGCAATGACATGAATTTGAAAAATCACTAAAAATAGTATAAATGGAATTAAATGATGAGAAAGTTATGAAATTGAATCTTAATGAGTCTATTTTCATATGGATTAAAAAAAACAGGCATATAAATTATACTTTATGAGATATTTGAAACCTTGTGAAACAGGGCCAGAGTGATTTCTGGATCCTCTATTATGACTTTAAAAATTCATGATAAATTGTAAAAAAATAATTAGAAGTCATTATTTATATGTACAGATTCGTTGTTGAGTCTAGTTTTATGAGAAACAAACCTCGTAGTCATTGAAATTCTGTATAGAGAGATATCTAATTCATAATACATAGAGGTCAGAGCAGTCGAACCCTGAAACAGGGGATATTTTAACTAATAAACTGTACTAATTGGCAAAACCAAAAATTCTATAAAAACATTAGTAAATATATATATGAGTCTAGATTTAGGGAAAATTTACGGATCTTGATTTCGAGTTTCGTAACTCGAGATATGATTTTTCTTGTAACTGTGACGCGGGTAGCTAGAAAGCTGTGAATGTAGAAACAAATAATTTGAAGTTCTTAATTTGATAAATTATGTTTGGTAACCCCTCAAGCTCGACTCCGGCGACGGTTTCGGGCGTGGGGGCGTTACATTTTGGGTCCTGAATTGGTTTTTGAGATCGAGGATAAGGTTAGACTGATTCAGGATCATCTGAAGGCAGCTTCTGATAGAAAAAAAAATCATATACAGATCTGAAGAGACGTGATATTGAGTATTCTGTAGGGTTTCTCCGTGGAAGAAGGATTTGAGATTCGGTCGTAAAGTCAAGCTAAGCCATAGGTTTATTGGGCCGTATCGGATTCTGAAACTTGTGGGACCAGTTTCTTATCAATTGGAGCTATATTCAGAGTTAGACCACATATATGATGTGTTTCACGTTTCGATGTTGAGGCGGTATGGGTCTAACTCATCTCACGTTGTCTCTGTTGAGGAGATCGAGGTTAGACCAGATTTAACTTTTGAGGAGGAGCCAGTTCAAATTTTGGATCGTGATATCAAGGTTCTGAGGAGAAAGTTCATTCCATTAGTAAAGGTTTTGTGGCGGAAGCATGGCACTAAGGAGGGCACGTGGGAACCTGAGGATTTGATGCGTCAGCAGTATCCTCATCTGATCTAATTAGGTAAATTTCAAGGTCAAAATTTCTTTTAAGGAGTAGAGTTGTAACACCTTGATCTTTTTATCTATGTTTTTGTAAGTACTTGATACAAATGTGTATCTGCTTCAGTGGTTAAGTGTTCTGGGTGTGTGTGAGAGGTCCCAAGTTCAAGCCTTACCTTTAGCAAATTTTGTTATTTTTGGATCTAAGCCTTAACTTTGACCAGAGGGCTTATATTAAATTGCCTATAATTTCATATTAGAATAAGCTTGCTGGTTCGAGTAGTAAGGGAGTTGGTGTGTTGGAGGTCCTATGTTCGAATCCCTAGGTTAGGGTGAGTATTTATTTTTGCTTGGTTGGCAGACAGTGTTTTGGTGGAATTAAAATGCTGAAGTGGTGGAGGTTTGGGTGTTAGTGGGAAGTTAGGGGTTATCAAAATTGAATTTTTATTTTTATTTTTGTTATTTTTTCCCAAAATTCCCTATTTTTTTGTTTTTGTCACCTTCTTTTCTCACTGTCGAATTCAACTTTATCCTCCATTCTTGCTTCTTTTGTTAATCCTTCTTGTTAGGGTGTTATGAATCCTTTCTTTTTTTTCGTGAAGTCGGTAAGTGGGCTTTCATTGGTATTATTCTTATTGTTATTTTCGGAGGGATTGAAACATTGCTATATTTTTGTGGTGTAGAAGAAGTCGATGAACTGTGATTTTCGTTTCGTTTGTTGATCGATGTTAACAGAGCTTTTCGTCATCGATAAGTCGAGATTTTGATCGGATTGTTATTGGCAAGTTAGTAAATGTAGTCACTAAATCGATGTTCGGTATGCTGTTATTAGGTCTTGGAAGGCTCGAGAGTGGTTTTGCATTGAATCGATACCAAGTGTGTACTCGAAACGCAGAAAAGGAGGCTTCGACAAAGCCAAAAAATTGCACTGTCAATGCCACACGGACGTTTCGTCGACCGTGTGATGACGTAGGCATGGCCATACGTAAGACATGGCCATGTGGTGGCTCAAGTGTGGCCGTGTAGGCCACATGGGTGTATGGGCCCTCATAGGCATGACACACAGGTATGCGGATTCTTGGGCCAGACCGTGTGGTCCATACGGGCAAGACCAATCTGGGCGTGTGGGCCCACACGGGCATGTGGGTCCATAATTCTGAAAAATTACCTAAGGTAATGCGGGTCATTTCGTTCGATTGTGGACCTACCGTAGGGTTGGTAAGGGCTAATTAAACCCCTATATATATGCTATGAAATTCTGTTAGACTGATTTGATTAGGATACTAATATGTTAGACTGATCAGATTAGGATACTAATGTGTGCCTGATTATATTGATATATGTGTATCTGTTATTTGTGTAAAGCATGTTGAGCATGTTTAGTCTGATAAATTTGTATCTGATGTCTGCATCTATTTTGGGGTGGGTTTTATATACATATATGTGGAGGAAGTGTTCTGAATGGCGATCATTGCCTATATTTTGGCAGCTTGGCTGCACTATATCTAATACATGTTGTAATGCTACAATGTGGTGTGTAGGGATGGGTGGGTGTTTTTAACCCCACATGGTGTGATGAGATGGTCGGAGTTGGTGTGTAGAGGATGGGGGTAGGACTTTGCATATCTGAATCTGTTATCTAATCTGTACATCTGTTACTGTAACTGTATCTGAGATAGGCATAAGCCCGATTCTGTATCTGATTGTCTGAAATGTTTCTGTTTATTTTCTTGTTTAATTATGCTGGGTTACACACTGAGTTTACGTAAACTTACATCTATTTGTCTATTCTATCAGGTAACCTACAGACTTAGGCGGATCGGTGCAGTGGAGACACAGCGGTGACCACTATATCGTAAAACAATTAAACTTAGTACTTTTGGTTTATTTTAAATTTTGGACTTATTTGAAAGTTGTAATTTTTTGGGGGACTCTCTAGACTGTTTGGTTTTTAACTTTTTATTTTTGGATTGTTTGTCAATTTGATTGCTTTGGTAAAATTATTTTATTAAAACGATGGTTTTTATGCAAACAACGGCTTCCCTAAAAACACGACAGTGTTTCTAGGCTATAACGATTAAGGCTTCCACTGTAATAAGTTTTAGTAAAGAAACTGACTAATTTTTGGTTCTAGTAAATCTCAAATATTGATGTTTTACCAAGTCAACACGGTTTCCAAAACCCATTCCTTGTGATATCACTAGATTTGGCCATAACGTCTAGGCCGGGTTTAGGGTGTTACATGGAGCTCTAGGTTCACTTCTATCTCTCCTAAGTTCAGGGAACATATTTCCATCAAATTTTGATATATCACGGATATGTCCACTAGTGGTACAAACCCCATATTCTCCTTCATACTGATTAGAAAACCTAGTTTCACCTTTATCACCACTATGTCCATCATCGTCATCAATTGGACTTAAACTACCACCATTGGGTCCATTGCCACTCTAACTTAGTATTGCACTAGAACTTGAATGAGACAAATTTTTTTGTTGAGATTAATCAACATTCATTTTATCATCAGAGGTATCCACAGACAATACACCGGCATTTTCACCATCTAAAAATGAATTCTCTTTCTCTTGAAGTCATTCTGATAGTGGATCAACATCTTCAAAGATATGATCAAGGCTGATAGGATTAAAACTAGTATTTATATCATCAATGCTCATTCTTTTTTGATGCCTTATCTGAAGCCTCATATTATAGTAGGTAAACACTAGTTTCTCAAGTTTTTTATACTTCAACCTATTTCTTGCCTTAGTGTGAAAATAACTAATTATGCTCCAATTTCGTTTGCAATTTGATGCAGAAGTTGTTTGATGACTAAACACTTTAATTGCTAATTTTTGTAATTCAAGAACACATGTGCCGTATATTATCCACCACTCAGCTGCATAATATTATTTAAATTTCAAAATAAATACAAAATGTACAATATAATTAAATAATTTAATTAACTATTTACCCGGATTCATCTACTTCCAAGCTCTTTGTGCTTGTGGAGTATCGAATGTCTCATGTTTATCTCTAAATAGTAACAACTGTAAAAAATAAAAAAAATAGAGTAAAAATGAAAAAAAATAATTCCATTTCAAATTATGTAACTAATTTACAAATAATAGTACTTGAATATAACCTGATTAACTATTCTAACTTAAATATCAAGAGAAGGTTCTAATCTTTCTATTACTGATCTTATACCTTCTAATGTTTCTATTAGTACATTCTCAGAATGCTCCGCCCTAAATCAAAAATGAGGATTGAGAAAATAACCTAAGCATAATTTATAAGAATATCATCAAATAATAATAATCTTAAGCTTAAAATAATAAAATATAAAAATATTTCTTAATAATATGATACATTTTATCTTACCAGCTGAATGCAAGTCGGAATGTATAAAATTCCATCTATTGTCAATAATATTTTCGTACTTGGTGAAATATCGACAATCTTGTTGAATTGCTCGTTTAACTCTATCAACAGCCTCATAAATAAAGCCCATTGTTGGTTTTTCATTGCCATCCACAAGTCTCAATACTTTTACTAAGGGCTCGTAAATTTTTATGAGGTCATTGGCTTTTTTTCAAAAAAAAATTCCTAAAACAATTTTTTTGGCTTCATTAATAGACCCTGACCTTTTTTGTCCCCATTTTGATTCTTTAAATTCCTATATATTCATAAGATAAATTTTAAAATAATATAATTTAAATTATTTGGAACTAATAAAATCATTAAAGGTTGCTATATTTAAGTAATTATATTAACTAATTATAAAATATTAACCTTTGAATTAAACATTTCTTTCAAACCTTTCTTTTGCCTTGTTATCTCTTCAAGTTGAACGAAATAAGTTGCAAATCGAGTAAAAACGGGTTGAGATATTTGTTTCCCTTGTGTATACTTCTTCATCAAATCAACAGTCCAAATGTGATTGTATATAAAGCAAGTCACTTTCTTTGCCTCATCTAACACTTTTGCTGCACTGGGCTTTTTCCCAATATCTTCAAGGCAAAAATCTAAACAGTGAGCTGCACATGAGGTCCAATATGGATGCTTCTTTTCAACATTAAATTTTTTCTAGCGGCTTTCATTGCTGCCTCATTATCAGTCATTATTTAGACAATGTAGATTTCTCTAATTTCTTCTACAATTGAATCTAATATCTATAGTAGAATTCAGTATCTCTACTACAAACACTTGAGACATCCACATATTTCCAAAAAATGGTTCCTTTACTGCAAGAAAAAAAGAAATTAATGATGCGCATTTGATTCAGATTGTTTGTCTAACCATCACATATTAGAGTTGCAACCAATTCTGTCTAATGAGTCTTTAGTCCATTTACCCAATCATGAACTCGTTCATACTTTGAATCCAAATACACATCTGGAACCTAATAAGGTGCTGGGAGCTTTACACCTTGTCCAACTTCTATTGACACTTGAATTAAGTTTTACAACCATGGAAAGCTTGCTAATTAAAAAAGAAGTTGTTCATATATTAAAAATTTAGATACCGCTTCACCTATCTTCATATTTAAAGTTTTTAAAAAAGAGTCACTAATATTTGGTTGCTTTGAGCTTTTGCTTCTCGCCAATTTAGGTATAGCTCCCCCTAAGGTAAACTCAGACTCACTTGGGTTGAATTTACTTGTTCTTTCTCCATGACATTCTCCAGCTGATCCATGAGATTGCCCTTTTTCATAAATGTTACTTCAACCATTAGTACTTCGTCCGAATTCTTCCCTTCTATGCCACTCGTGTTGTGATTGGAAACTTTCTCGAGTTTCTAGCAAAAACCTTATCAATGAATTCCTCGTGTTCATCCTCCTTTGCTCTTAATTGGGATAAGAATTAATTTGTTCTCCTCTTTTTGTCTATTTTCTTTGTATTACTTTCTTTCAGTATATTCATCATACTTTCTCTAATGACACCTGTTAATAAAATAAAAATAATTCACACTTTATCATTATCAAATATGTATAATCTTTATTGATAAATTTACAATAACATTTAAAAATAAAAATAAAGTATCACATACCAATAACATTAAGGCATGGTGCAACATTGTCGGCTTTATAAGCAATGTGCTCTTTAAATCGTGTTATTCCTCCTTTCACAAATTTACCACAAAATTTACATACGACATTTCCTTTCGTATTTGGCACTGGAGTTCTAAAGTACCAACCTATATCATTACTTGGTGCACCCTCTAATCCTTTAGTCGGGAACTCTTCACGTGGTGGCCTGATTTATTTTTCTTTATATATAAAAAACATAAAATTATATTTAGAAATATAAGCAATTTATTACTTATATTATCAAGAATATAATACAAAAAAAAGTAAACATCACCAACATTAAAAAATTAAATTTATTGCATAATCCATAATTTATTTTTATTTTTTAAAAAACAACAATACACCATAACCCATTATTACCCGGTCACCCAAAACCCAAAAAATTAAAATTAAAATAAAAAGCTCCCCAAATCCCTCCAAGCCCCAAGCCCCAAGTCCTTTCCTCTTCTTTTTTGTTTTTTTTTAAAATATAATTGAAAATTTTTATTAGAGAATAGAAATCTCAAAAACAATTACAAAGCAATACAATCTAGCCTAAGCTAACCTACCAGCTAACAACTTAGCTCACCAACTAACTCTAACTAACTACTAAAGAAATCTCCATGTTAATACAATCTAGGCTAAGCTACTATATAAACTGTAATATTTGTGATTGGGGCTAAAGAAATCACTATGTGCATTTTATAGGTTTTTTAAATGCAAAGCTTCAGTGTCAATATTCGTTATAATTTTTTTCTAAAAATAGTTTAGGATTGGATAAATTGTATTCTTTTGAATGAATATACTATATAGTGAGACAAAAGGTGCATATTGCCGTATGGTTATTGAAGTATGTATTTTAGTTGTAGGATGGTTTGAGGGGCTTTTAGAAGTTGGTTGTTGGATATAGAGAATGGGCAATAGTGAAAATTTTAGAGACCAAGAAACAAAAATTAAAACAAACCCCAAACTCAACAAAAACCAAATAGGAATCCACAAGCCCAAAATGGGTTGTAATGCAAAAAAAAAACAAAAAACAAAAAAAATCCTATAATATGAAAAACAAATGGAAAAAAAAACTCAAAAGCTTCAGCCCTCAGCAGTCATCAATAAATGCATAACGTCCTGAAAAAAATAGCAAAAACGTTGGGAACCTCATAGATATTTTAAAAACCCATTCAAAGCACTAATCCAAATCCTTCCAAAACCTTTCCCTTTCTCCAAAATGATTTCTCATCCCTAACCCAAAAAACATCTCTGCAAATTCAAGACACTAATACCCTTCCTTTGCTATTATCTCTATCAACTACTTCTCGGGCACACTCTAAGTTACAAAAATATTTGCATGTTACAACAAAAATAAGCAAGAATCAAGACAAAAAATTTCAGGTACTTACTTGAAAATTATGAATTTCTGAAAGTGCAAGTGAGATTTTGTTTAGAGATTTTTGTGATTGTGTTGTGATTTTGTTTGGTTTGGAGTTTGGACAGTGAAATATGAGAATTTTATATTTTTCTATTGTTTTTGGACTGCTTTTTTCTGTTGATTTTGAATTGTTTTTTTCTTTTCTTTTTTATTAAAAATTATCTGATTTTGTAACGCCCTAAATTATTTAATTTTATTTTTTTGAAATTTGTTATAAATATGTATTTACTTCAGTGGTTAAATATTCTTGGCTTGTGTATGAGGTCTTGGGTTCAAGTCCCATATTTGGAAAATTTTGCTATTTTGGACCTTAGCCTATCCCTTGGCAGCTCGGCTTATATTCTATCTTCAGAGATTCCTATTAGAATGAGTCTGATGGTTTGGGTGGTAAGGTGTTAGCTTGTTGAAGGTCTTGTGTTCGAATTTCCAAGTGAACATGAATGCTAATTTTTGTTCAATTGTTTTATAGAAGTTCGGTGGAGTTAGGAGTCTGTGGTAGTGGATGAGTGAGTGGGTAGTTGGGATTGGTTTTAATGAGAGATCATGCCTTAATTTGGGGGATTGTGTGGGATTTTATTTTATTTTTATTATTTTTTTCTTTTCTCTAAAATTCATTCTCCACATTTTTGACCTTTTTTTTGCTTCCCAATTCTTTTTTGACGTTCTCTCTTTCTCTTTCTTCCTTTGCAAAAAAATTCTACTGTTACTCCCTTCTTCGATTATGTTTGTCGTCGTCATGATTTTGGGGTTTCTCGATTTGTGCTGAGTAGATAAGTTTTAGTGGTTCATTTTAGTATTGCGTTGTGGGGGATTTCAATTTTGTTTTACAGAATCCATTAATGGTGTTCACTATTTCTAGTTTAGGGGAAAGACAATAAGCGGCTGGTGCGTTCTCATCGATTTGAGTGTTGTGTTTTGGCTTGTTAGTAGTAAGTGGATTGCGCGTAATTTAGTTTTAAGAGGTTTTTATTGGAATCAAATTCTTGGTTAAACTTGTAAATTGGTTACTAATTGGTCATTGGGATGCTATTTCTTAGGTTTCGGAGGGATTGGGAAAGCTGTAGCATAAAAATCGAACCAGTTATGTAACAAAAACATGAGAAAATAAGGTTCAGCAAAAGTAAAAAAAGTGGCCTGTCAATACCACATCGGCGTGTGCCCAGTTGTGTATCCTGTAAGGGGCAAGTGTATGGCCGTGTAGGCTACATGAGCTAGGCTAATTTGGGCGTGTCGGCCAACACGGGCATCTGGGCATAAAATTTTAAAATTTTTCTTAGGGTCACACGTGTCATTTCGATCGATTGTGGGTCTTTCGTATGGTCGGTAATGGCTAACCAAACCCTAATGCATCAGTTCTGCTATTGTAATAGACTGATTTGAGACTAGGAAAATCGATATGTATATCTGACTATTTTGTATAAGCATGTATGATATCTGTATAAGAACATGTGGGTCATGTTAATTCT
This sequence comes from Gossypium hirsutum, assembly GCF_007990345.1. NCBI lineage: Eukaryota > Viridiplantae > Streptophyta > Magnoliopsida > Malvales > Malvaceae > Gossypium > Gossypium hirsutum. Next base: position 67,115,016 of record NC_053436.1, on the reverse strand, counting down.
GTTATATTTGTATTCTATATCTGTATATGGGATGGGATTCGCATATGTGGAGGAAGTGTTCTATGAGGTGACATTCGCTGATATACTGGCAGCTGGGCTGCATACTATTCTAATAAGTGTCGTATAGACACTATGTGGTGTATAGGGATGGGTATGTGTTTTGTACCTCACATGGTGTGTTGGGATGGACGGAGATGGTGTGTAGAGGATGGGGTAGGACTTTGCATATCTGTATGTTTCTGATAATCTGATTCTGATACGATCTGATTTTGTTAAGGACATATGTCTGTTTCTGTATCTGTTCTGTATATGAATAACCTAGATATATATATGTATGTATGTTCTATAAGTTACACACTAAGTTTCTTGAAAACTCACATTTGTTTGTTTGCTCTGTTCAGGTAATCCTCAGTCATAGGTAGGTCAGGGTGACTGAAGCTTAGTGGTGACCACTAGCCCAGATACTATCTTTTAATTTTATCTTTATTTTAATTTTTGGTTTTTTTTAGGATTTTTGTAATTTATGGACTCTTCGGACTGTCTGTTTCTAATTTTCATTTTGGATATGTTTTTTACTTTTATACTGCGATATTTGACAAAATCATGGTTTTACATAAACAAATGTTTTTTAATTTGAAAACACAAACTTGGTTTTCAAATACAACGATATCACATTTCCGCTACAAAATAGGTTTTCTGAAAGAGCAAATTAATGATATTTTTCTTAACAAAAATAATAATATGTTTTGTAAAACGTGGACTCTCTTTAGTAACAATTAAATGCGAGAAATTTTAACATAATAAGATTGTTTTCAAAATGCTTCTTTATAACACTTCTAGATTTGGCCATAACATCTATGTCAGGTTTGGGGTGTTACATTTAGTGGTATTAGAGCTAAACTGTAAAACTTAAGACTGTAAAACTTAGTAGTATGTAGTACACCGAGTCTCCAATGCTGATATTGTAAGTACTTTTACACTTAGAAATATTTTAGTTAGAACTGTCTGAAACTATACTGAGTTAGTTAGAGACAGAGGCTTTTGAAAGATTTCTGAAACTCCTGATAAGTATTTAAACCATAAAATATCTACTAATAAACACTGAAACTAATGAATAAAATTTTATAATATAGGTAAAACAGAAATTATGATGACCGCTCGTAGAAGTGTGGTCGTGGTACTCGTGGGTGCGACAGGCGTCTGAATCTTTCTTTTTGGACAGTATGCCGAATTTCGAAACAAGTGAGACTCTGACTACACTACTGTTGAGATCGGGTCTCAAAGTCGTTCGGCTGGGGATGACGAACTATCCTAAGCCATGTTAAGAGTATTGGAGATGGTTATTGGACCCCATTCAGGCTAAGGGGGCCGTGGGTCAGTAACTGAATGACTCTGTTCCAATGAAGCTGAACTGTTTAACGGCGTCACTGGAGTTGCTCCTACCATGGCTGAATACTAGTTGGAGGACACTGAGAGAATAACGAATGACATAGACTTCACTCTTAAGCAGAAACTGAAGGGTATAGTTTCTTTACTTCGCAATAAGGCATATCAGTGGTGGTTATCGGTTGAGGAGGGAACTCAACCGGATCATCTTAATTGAGATTATTTCAAGACCACCTTTCAGGGGAAATATGTAGGCGTGACCTATGTTGATTCTGATAGGCGTAAGTTCATAAATCTCATGCAAGGTGATAGAACTATGGTCGAGTATGAGGGCGAATTTTTTAGACTAAGTCACTACACTCAAGGCATGGTGGTATCTGAATACGAGAAATGTGTCCGCTTTAAGGATGATCTGAGGGACAGTTTGAGGGTTTTGATAGTTCCGTAGAAAGAGTGAGAGTTTGCCGTTCTGGTGGACAAGGCGAAGATCGTCGAAGAAGTTAAGCACGTAGAGTGCCAGAAAAGGGATCGTGTAATACCCCTAACCCGTATCCATCGCCGGAGTAAGGTTACAAGGTATTACTGATCAATACACATCATTTAATATACATAACTCATACATTTATGCATTCATTCTCATAATTCATTCAACACCATCACATTGTCCCTTATAAGGGCCTACGAGGCCTTAAACATGCTTCAGAAGTGGTTCACGACTAAACTGATATCATATAAAAATTTTGGAAACTTAGAAAAATTTCAACCTTACAAGGGTCACACGCCCGTGTAAGCAAAGACACGCCCGTGTATCAAGTCGCATGGAAACAGGGCATACATACTAACTTGTATCACACGGCTAAGGACACGCCCGTGTGCCAGACTATGTGAAAACTGGAGGGTATACTAACTTATGCAACACGGCCAAGTCACACGCCCGTGTGCTAGGCTGTGTGCCAATTAGGGTGTATACTGTCTTGTGCCACAATGCCAGTCACACGCCTGTGTGTGAGACCGTGTAGAGCATACTGAATTCACTTTAATATCAACACCAGGGGACACACGACTGTGTACCATGACCATGTATCACACACTGCTAGGACACACGCCCGTGTGGATAAAAATAGGCCATTTGCAAGGCCAATTTGCCACCCTAACTCATGCTCACCTAAACAACCCAAATGGTACCATTTCATCATTCAATTAGGCAGCCAAAATCATCAACCAAAAGCACAATTCATACAATATCCATTTCAACCAAATTCAATACTTAATTCAATGCCATTTACCTAATCAAATACTTATCAATTCAACTTCTAAAATCATACTTCTTCAAAGCATTTCTACTCCACAATTCAATTAACCATACTCATACCAAACAAGCCAAAATCAGCCATCACTCATGGCTACATATATAAACCAAAACATATACATTTACAAGCCATTTCTATTAGCCAAACACACATCAACATTAACATAATTTACAAGCCAACTCTCATGATTATAATCACAACCAAAATACCACATCTAGCCTATACATGCCATAGACCATAAATACATAAATCAAAAGTACCAAATAGATGTCCGATAGTACGATGATGTTCCCAACAACTTCCGGATCTGAGCTAGCCTTGATTCACTATAAAACATAGAAAATAACACGAAGTAAGCTTTATAGCTTAGTACCCTCATATGTAAATAACTTAATTCACTCTAAAAGGTTAGAGTAACGCTGTTCTCCTCGTTCAAAAAAAGAACAAGGTTATTGCCCTCGGCTGTCGAATAAATATAAATCAACCAATTCTCATTAACTACAAACCTTTCTCATGTCTTAAACATGATTAAATACCATCTCATTCAACTTTCTCTATTTAATACTCGAATAGGTTTTGTACATACCTGTATCGCCTCTTACTAACCTCTTTCTCAACCACATTATTCGTTTACCCGTTGAACCATTTGGAATAGAAATTGGATACTCAATATTCTCATACGATAAGTACCTATACCATGGCTTGTAGCCAAATCAAGGTAACTTATCCGAAGAACAATTATCATGGCCTGAAGCCAAATTATCTGATATGCATAGCCCGAAGCCAAATCGGTATAACTCCCACCCGAAGTGCTAATATCATGGCCTGAAGCCAACTCAACTTATCATCTAATAACATGACACTAGTATCCAAATCTATTTCTAAAGTTCAACTAGGATTTCACACTTTCCGTTCCTATCTTCGAATACATTCATAGAGTCGTTTTCACAATTCGAACATTATCCGTAATCTCATAATCACAGTTTATGCAATATCAAAGCATTTAACATACTTTATAATGAAATCACCACATACAAACTTATCTCGTATTCAGAATTGACAGATCGGATTGGCTACTCGATAACCTTGTTTTTCCCTCGATCTAAATCGAAATTCTTTCTTTCTTGATCTATATATATTCAAAATTAAATTCTTTAATCAACCACTCATTCAATTTAGTCCAAAACATACATTTTGTCCTATTTGCATATTAGCCCTTAAACTTTCACATTTAATCAATTTAGTCCCTAATTCACAAATACACAAAATTCACATAATTTCCAGCTTAGCTGAATTATTCATAGGTCTCTAGCGGGCCAAAACTTTCATTTATTTCGCATTTCAACCACACAAAATTTACACATTTCACAATTTAATCCCTTTTTGACGTTTTTGTCAAAAATCACTTTACAAAACATGTAAAACTATCATCAAGCTTTCATATTTCATCATTAAACATCAAAGAAAACATATATTCAACAATTGAAACTCTCAAAATCTTTAACAGTTTTGCAATCTAAGGTACGTGCTAGCTAGAATACGAAGCAATGATCTAAAAAATGTAAAAATCATCAAAAATCGAGCTCACAACACTTACCAATTAACTTAGGAGTTGGTCGAACCCTAAATGCTCTCCCATGGCTTCTTTCTCTTTTAATTTCAATGAAGATGGACTAAAAATGATGATATGTATGTTTTTGTTTAATTTAAATTATCATTAATTAACTATTTTACTATTTTAACCTTTAATATACATCGTTTAAAACACATAAAATGTGTCCATATATGTCCACTAAGGTTTAGAATGGTTTAATTAAAATTTAAGGCCATCACATTTAAAAGCCAAAGCTATTTGACACATTGAACAAGTAGAATGCAACTTTTACATTTTACGCGATTTAGTCCTTTTTATCAAATTGACTATTCAAACGATAAAATTAACTCACGAAATTTTCAAACATATCAAATAACATGCTTTAAATACAAAAAATAATATTAAAATAATTTTTTGACATCAGACTTGTGGTTTCGAAACCACTGTTCTAATTTAGCTAAAACCGGGTTGTTACAAATCGTGAGAGAGGCAAGAATAAGAGGGATTCAAAGCCCTTTAATTCTAATCAAAGGCCTAAGAAATGGGCCAGATCTGATGGGCCTTCTAGAGTGGGAATTCCAGTTACTCCTATTGGGTTCAGCCATACGGCAATTGTGGTAGGCACCATCCGGGCGAGTGTTGGAGGAGATTAAGGGCATGTTTGTATTGTAGGTCAATGGATCATCAGATTAGAGAGTGCCCACAGTGTTCTGATTAGATGCAAGCTCTGGTTCTGGGTTTTGTTCAACCTTAGAGGGTAATACAGCAACCACCTAAGGGCCGTGGTCTGGCTAGGAATGGTAATGGTTTGGGCAAAAGACAGAAAACACAGGACAGATATGCTAATTAGACTGATGTGAGACAGCCTACATTGGTATATGCTACTCGATATCGAGATGACAGAGATGCCCCTGATGTGATTATAGGTACGTTCCTTATTTTTTATGCCCCTTATACTGCTTTGATATATATAAGGTCAACACACTTATATAGCTAGTTCTGTCTCTGGTAATTTGGAAATTTTTATTGAGAGTACTTCGGGTGAGATTTTTGTATTGAGTCCGCTGGGTAAATTAGTTTGGGTAAACAGATTGTATAGGAATGTTCCGCTAGAAGTACAAGGGAGTTTGTTTTTGGAAAATTTGATGAAGCTACCGTTTGGAGAGTTTGACTTAATTCTGGGTATGGACTGGTTAGTAGAGCATCAAGTCAGTTTGGAATACGCAACTAATAGGGTCATTCTGAGAACCTAGAATGATGTGGAGGTTGTTGTGATCGGTGAGCATAGAGATTACTTGCCTAATGTGATCTCTGCTCTTGTGGCCGAAAAATTGGTTAGGAAAGGGTGTGAAGCATATCTGGCCTTCGTAAGTGTTTCAGTTTCTGGGGACTCTTCTGTAGAGGCTATCAGAATAGTAAGGGATTTTTTTTATATTTTTCTTGGGGAGTTACTGGGTTTACCTCCAAATCGAGAAGTTGAGTTTGGCATTGAGCTTCTACAAGGTACAACTCCAGTGTCCATTCCTACCTAGCGAATGGCACCGAAAGAGCTTACAGAGCTTAAGGCTTAGCTTCAGGAACTTCTGGATTATGGATATATTCGTCTTAGTATGTCTTCGTAGGGGCACCAGTTTTATTTGTAAAGAAAAAGGACAGTACTATTAGGATGTGTATCGAATATCGGTAGTTGAATAAGTTAACTGTGAAGAATAAGTAACCACTTTCAAGGATCAATGATTTGTTTGATCAATTTCGTGGGGCTTCGGTATTCTCAAAAATAGATCTCTACTTTGGGTATCATTAGCTTAGGGTTAAGGAAGTTGATGTTCATAAGACAACTTTTAGGACTCGTTATGGGCACTACAAGTTTCTAGTTATACCCTTTGGTTTGACGAATGTTCCAATTGCATTCATGGGTCTGATGATCCGAGTTTTCTAGCCATATTTGGATCAGTTTATCGTAGTATTCATCGATAATATTCTGGTATACTCTAAGACTAAAGATGAGCATAATGAGCATCTTAGAGTAGTACTCCAGATACTTCGAGAGAAACAGCTCTACACTAAGTTGAGCAACTGTGAATTCTAATTACGAGAAATAACTTTTCTGGGGCATGTGGTTTCTACTGAGGGGATCCAAGTTGATCCTAGAAAGATTGAGGCTGTACTTAATTGGGAACAGCCTAGGAATGTTTATGAGATTCGTAGTTTTTTGGGTCTTTAGGGTTATTATTAGAGGTTTGTTAAAGGGTTCTCTTTGATTGCGGCTTATTTGACTAAACTGCTACGCAAGAATGTTCATTTTTTTCTAGATTGATAAGCAATAATCAAGTTTTAAGAAGCTCAACTCTATTCTGATACAGCCTAAATCTAGTAAGGAGTTCGTGGTGTATAGTGATGCATCGCATATCGATCTGGGGTGTGTTCTTATGCAAGATGGTAAGGTTGTGGCTTATGCGTCTCGACAACTTAAGCCACACAAGGAGAATTATCCGACATATGATCTCGAGCTGGTTGCCATGGCATTTACTTTAAAGATCTGAAGGCACTATTTGTATAGTGAGATGTGTATCATCTATACTGATCATAAGAACCTAAAGTACCTCTTTACTCAAAAAGAGTTGAATATTAGGCAGCATAGATGGATTGAGCTGCTTAAGGACTATGACTGTATGATAGAGTATCATCCCAGTAAGGCCAATGTGGTAGCCGATGCTCTTAGTCGTAGAGTGATGTCTGAGTTTAGGGCGATGTTTGCTCACCTAAGTCTGTTTGAAGATGGGAGTCTATTAGCCAAGTTGCAAGTTAAGCCGACTTGGATTGATCAGATTTGGGATAAATAGTTGGGGGATGATTCTCTGGTTCTGTGTTTCTATTAGGTTGAGAGTGGTAGTATGTCTGATTTTGGGTTGCATAATGATGGGGTTATTTGTTTCCAAGGACAAGTTTGTGTATAGAACGACTCCGATTTGAGACAGTCGATTATGAGGGAAGCACATAGTAGCCCTTATGCTATGCATTTCGATGGAAATAAAATGTATCAGGATCTCTGTGAGCTGTACAGGTGGTCGAATTTGAAACGAGAGGTAACAAATTTTATTTCTCGTTGTTTGATGTGTCAGAAAGTTAAGGCTTAGCACCAGTTGCCTTCGGGTTTGCTCCAACCCGTTAAAATTCCCTTATGAAAATGGGAGCGTGTGACTATGAATTTCATTAGTGGGTTACCTATAACACCTACTAAGAAAGATTCTATATGGGTCATCATTGATCGGTTGACCAAGTCCTCCCATTTTATTCCGGTTCGGACAGATTATTAACTGAAGTTCGATAATTTCTTGTTAGGATCCTTGCTTCATTTCGCAGTTTTGAAGAAACTTCATGAAGCTTTAGGTTCGATATTGGACTTCAGTACCGCGTTCCATCCTCAGACCGATGGTCAATCTGAGAGGGTGATTCAAATATTAGAGGATATGCTTCGAAGTTGTGTGATTGATTTCCGAGGTAATTGGTAGGATTTTCTACCTCTAGTTGAGTTTGCCTACAACAACAACTTTCAGTCTAGCATCCAGATGGCACCTTACGAGGCTTATCAATAACCTAGATATATGTATGTATGTATGTTCTGTAAGTTACACACTGAGTTTCTTGAAAACTCACATTCATTTGCTTGGTAATCCTCAGTCATAGGTAGGTCGGTGCGACGGAGGCTCAGCGGTGACCACTAGCCCAGATACTATCTTTTAATTTTAGTTTTATTTTAATTTTTGGTTTTTCTTGAGAGTTTTGTAATTTATGGACTCTCCGGACTGTCTGTTTCTGATTTTGGTTTTGGATATGTTTTTTACTTTTATATTATGATGTTTGACAAAATCATGGTTTTACACAAGCAAAATTTTTTTGAAAACACAAACTTGGTTTTCAAATATAATGATATCAAATTTCCGCTGCAAAATAAGTTTTCTAAAAGAGCAAATTAATGATGTTTTCCTTAACGAAAATAATAATATGTTTTGTAAAATGTGGACTCTCTTTAGTAATAATTAAATGCAAGAAATTTTAACATAATAAGATTTTTTTCAAAACCCTTCTTCGTAATGCTCCTAGATTTGGCCATAATATCTAGGCCGGGTTTGGGGCGTTACAGATTTTGCACATGAAGAATAAATTTCCTTTTGTCTTATTATATTTCTGTTGATTTTATTTAAATGAGTTGAATTTTTTTAAATTTTACTATATCGGAACAATAATGGGAATAATGACCCGTTATTACTGTAATTAGTCATTACTCGTTAAATTACGACAATGATCCACCGCTATTAGTGTGATTGTAACACCCCTTACCCGTATTCAACGCCGGAACATGGTACGAGGTATTATCGAACTTACATCACATACAATCATACAATTCCGAGTCATAAATTTGCGTCCAAATTAAAATCATTTTCAATTAATCATAAAGTCCCTAATAAGAGCCTACGAGGCCCAAAATATGCTTTGGAAATGGTTCGGGACTAAACCGAGAACTTTATGTAACAGCAGGATTTTGGGCCTAGTCAGAAAAGTGGTTTCGGAACTACTATTCTGGGCCTAGGGAAATTATTTCTAATTTTATTTTATGTGTTATAGCATGATTATATGAGTGCATGAAAATTTTGGTGAAATAATTTTAGCGATTCCATTCTTAATTGCCAAAAAGGACTAAATCGCATAAAGGGCAAAAGTTTTGTTTTGCTAGCTAAATATGTTAAATAGCTAGAGAACCAAAATTTGGGGTGTTTAAAGTGCAAATAGACCCTAAAAAATGTGCTTGGCCAGCCATAGAGAAAAAGAAAGCAGAAAAGTCAATTTGGTATGGTTGGTGACTTAATTTTGACTAGAAATAGAATAAAATAAAACAAAATGTATCATCTTTTTATCTTTCTTCCCCACCAAAAATGGCAGCAAACAAGGGGGTGTAAGAGCTTAAGCTTTCAGCCATTTAGTTCTCTTGCAAATAAGTGATTTTGATGACTTTTCTCAATGATTTTTACACTTTTGGGTAGAGGTGTGAATAGGTCGGGCTACCCGGCCAAGCCTGAAGGCCCGCCCGAAATGTGGGAGGGTTTGGGAAAAAATATAGACCCGAAAAATGGGCTTGGGAAAAAAATAAGGCCCGTTTAAAAAATGGCCCGGGTCTCGAGTAAGACATTTTTGGCCTGAGCCCGGCCCGGCCCGAATTCACTAAATGAAAAAAATTTGATTTTTTAATATTATTTTCTTATTATTTTCTCCCTATTTTGCTATTATTTTACTATTATGTTGCTACTAAATGAAAAAAAACTTATTTTTTGATAATTTTTATTATTATTTTAAAGACATTTGCTAATTTTGTTATTATTTTAGAGGCATTTGCTTGTTAAATTGCATCTATTTTAGTGTTATTTAAGTATACATATTTTTTAAAATTTATTTTTAAGTTGTTGAGAAATATTTATTTTGATTTTTTTAGTATTTTTTATGGTTTATATATATATTAAAATTATATAAAAAATAATATAAAAATTAATATGGGCGGGCCGGGTCAGGCTCGGGTTTTAATATTTTTATTCGGGCCGGGCTTGGACAAAATTTTAGGCCCATTTTTTGGGCTGGGCTGGGCCTGGGCCTAGGAAACAGGCCTAAATTTTTCGTTGGGCTCGGCCCATGCACACCTCTACTTTTGGGACCCTTGTAGCATGAGCTAGCTAATGGGGGGACTATTTTACAAAATGGTTGAAAGTATAGCGTTTTGCCATGAGAGAATTTATATTTTTTGCTGAATTTTTATGGAAGAAAATGAGTCTTGGTTGTGTAATAAACAACTTTTGTGAAAGAAGTTTGCATGAAAACACCTAAAAATGGCTATTTTGTAAAGTTGTAGAATAAGTTATAAATGTGTGAAATAATTGAAATAGTGAGTTGCTATAGTTATAAAAAGAATTTGGCTAGGCTTGGTAAAGGAGGAAATTCGATAAAAACTGATTTATTTGCCTAAGGGAAAAATTGTAATTTTTGTAAAGTCTAAGGGCAAAACGGTCATTTTGCCAAATTGTGAATTATAGAATGTTTTAATTAATGTAATGATTGAATGAGTGAATTTCATCATGTTAGATCAAGAAAATAGAGATTTGGGCTTAAATTGAAAAGTACGAGGTTATGGACTAAAATGGAGTAATTAGCCGAAATTGCATTCGAGGTAAGTCCGTGTGACTAAATAAGCATGTTATCCATATTATTATTATTAATATACTTGAAATCTATTTTGTTATAATTGTATTGAATTATATGTTGATGGAGTTATGTATGAGAAAATGATGCCAAAAGTTAATAACACTCATGTGATGATAGAATACATTATAAATTTGATGGAGTATGATATTCCATTGAAACGAGTAAGTTGTACGTAAATAATGCAAATATAATGTTACCATGTATTGTATGATTAGTATGGTCTGAATTGTTGACTTGCGTTGTGAATGTAAATTATGGGAATTTACGTAGCAATAACTCCCGGTTGAACCTTAGGAATAGATTGTGATATTCGTGCCATGACATTGGGTGATATGTGTGCTAGTGTAAGACATGTCTGGGACATGCATCGGCATTGAGACGAGAGCTAGTGTAAGACATGTCTGGGACATGCATCGGCCTTGAGATATACAAGCTAGTGTAAGACCTGTCTGGGACATAGCGTCAGCTTGTTGTGTGTCAGTGTAAGACCTGTCTAGGACATGGCATCGACACCGATAGATGAGAGCTAATGTAAGACCTGTTTGGGACACAGCATCGGCCTCGACATATGAAAGTCAGTGTAAGACCTATTTGGGACATGGCATCAACTTTGATGTGCTAGCCAGTGTAAGACCATGTTTGGGACATGGCGTCGGCATCTTATCCCATGTTTGAGGCTATTGAATATCTTATAGTATTCCAAATGGTTCAACGGGAGATTTATGGTATGTATCGAAATGAGAAAACTTATGACCATGTTGTGAGTGGTACAGGTACTTACATGAAATTGATGAGATGTGAATTCAATTCATGTTGTATGATTAATAAGGAATGAATATGAGTACGTATATGAGCATGTTGAGTAACTCAAGTATGTATGTCAAACTCATGAGAAATGATTTTGGTTTATGATGTACGTTTAATGAGGATGTAAATAGGTAAGTCATGCCTATGAGAATGATTTTGTGATAACCTTGTGATTATAGGTCTACACTTATGATGCATAAACATGTATTTTTACCAATGTGGTGAAAATGAATTAATATAGGTAATAAACTTAGTATCATAAATTTACACAAAACGGTTTTGGATGACAGCAGTAGCAGTCTGAATTTGAAAATCCACCAAAAATTGTGTAAATTGAGGTAAAGGCTGAATAAAATATGAAATTAAATTTTAATGAGTTTAGTTTCACATAGAAGAAACGGTGTAAGCAAAGGAGTTTCATACTATGAAATATTTAAATTGTTGTAAGACAAAGTAGAATGATTTTGAAATCCCCTATTCTGATTTGAGAAAATCATTGGAAATTGTACAAAAATAGTTATGGGTTATAATTTATATTCTTAGAATTATTAATGAGTATATTTTCAAGAGAAATAGATGAACATCATCCGAGTCACGTATTATGAGATAATTAAATTTTAGTGAAGAAGGGTCGAAATTGTCAGACAGCAAAAAAAAGGTAACTTTAAGGAATAAACTGTACTTATTGGCCATACCAAAAATTCTAAAAGTTTTATGGTAAAAATATATGTGAGTCTAGTTTCAGGGAAAATTAACGGATCTTAATTTGGAGTTCCATGGCTCCAGATATAAATAATTTAGTGACCATGACTCGAGAAAATGGCTTGACCAGAACATAAGTAAAAATGCAAATAGGGTTGTATTGCCTTGAGAAGCAAGTTGATAAATTGCTTATTATTTTCATACGGTCTTACTAAGCTATAAAGCTTACCCTCTTCTTTCCATTTCTTTAGTGTTTTCAGGTTAGCTCGAGGTTGGAGATCGTCTGAGGCATCATCACACTATCAAGCCATCACCTTTGGAGTATTGACATATGTGTATTAAGCACCTTCAAGTGAGTGGCATGTATAGGGACTTAGTTTTTATGATAGATGTTGTTATGATTAGCTAAATGTATTGGCTTATATTTATTAATTGTATATAGCCATGAGATGTGGCTTATAATGATTGTGACTTGTAAGCCTAGTTATTTATGATAAGTTCTAATGCATGCGATGATGTTTTTATGCTTGTGGGACACGCATGATTAGTGTTAAGACATGTGTGTATGATAAATGCTTCATGACCAACCAAAATGGTTATAGCCATGAAGTAATTGTAAGGTATAGAAATAAGACAATGATGATTAAACATGAATGCTTAATGTTTAAATAAGGTCACTTGTCAAGGTCAATGAATATGGATTAATGTGTCTAGACTTGATATTATATGAGTATGTGAAACTTGTAAACGATAGCCTGTTAAAGTTAAGAATACACCTTAGTGAAGTCTGCTAAATCATTAAAATGATGTCATGATGTATAACTTTGATGTGTGTAAAGATGTGAGGGATTAATGGTAACAAAAGGCTTGGAAAATAGCCTAAGTGTTAGCCACACGGGCAGAGACACGGCCATGTGTCTCGGCCGTGTAGATAACAAGGCCTAGCACACAGGCCTGTGGTTTGGCCGTGTGGTTAAATTTGGTTTGCTGATGTCATAGTCAGAGAGTTACATGGCCTAAGGACACGGGCACATCCTGGGCACACGGGCGTGTCCCTGTGCCCACACGTGCGTGTGACCCTGTTTCATGGAAAGAAATTTTTTAAGTTTTCTCAAAACTTTCTAAGGTTCTCGATTTAGTCCCTAACTACTTTCAATGCATGTTTAGGGCATGGTAGGCCCGTCTATTGGACATTATGCATGTGTATGAAAAGTTTTGAATTAAAAATAAATTTTATGGCTCGGTTTTTGCATGTATGTGAATGTTTAAGTCCGGTAATGCCTTGTACCTTATCCCGATGTCAGACACAGGTAAGGGGTGTTACACTTTAGAAATTTTTACAAAACATATTTTCCACTATATAGGGGTCACACGCCTGTGTGGGTAGGCCGTGTAGTCACACACACCTGTGTCTCGACGCCGTGTAACTCTCTGACTTGTAACTCATGAATTTTCGAGAGATATAGAAAGATGCAAAACTCTATATTTCTATTCTTTTTTTTTCTCTATTTAAATTATATATACATACGCAATAAAGGAAGATAAAATTCATTTTATTTGTCTCTCCAAATTCAAATTTCATTTCACAGAAGGAAAAATTCGCTTTTTATCTTGTTGCTAAAGGTTTACTCATTAGTAATATCGGATAACACATGCAAGAAGGAAGTTTGAGCTTGATGCAAATGGCTAAAATATCTTTCGCTTTATATGATTATCAATCAAATAAAAAGTTATTTTATGTATCAATTCTTACATCTCCTACTACTGGTGGAGTGACTGCGAGTTTTGGTATGTTGGGGGATATCATTATTGCTGAACTCAATGCCTAGTAAAAGAGTAATTGAGCAAACATTGAATAAAATAATACCGGAAAGTTCACAGGCGACTGAATATTTATTCTATAAGGGTTTATTAGATCCAATAGTACCACGTAATCCTTTAATCACACGGCCAAGTCACACGCTCGTGTGTTAGGCCTTATGAAAAATTAATTTTCACAAAAATAGGTGCAGACTTCACACGGCCAGGGCACACGCTCGTGTTCGAGGCCGTACCGTCCACATGGCTGAGACACACGCCTGTGTCTCTGCCCATGTACTAAATTTTGAACATAGTGTTTCTCAAAATTTAAGGTGCAGGGGACACACGGCCAAAACACACGCCCATGAGGCATGCCATGTATCACACATGGCCTAGACACACGCCCGTGTGTCTACTCGTGTGGACAAAATAAAGGCTATTTACCAAGCCATTTGCCACCCTTATTCACACATACACTTAAACCAATTCAAAGGCACAAAACATGACATACTTAGGCAACCAAACATCCACAATCATGGCTAAAACATATCAATGTAATACTATCATCCAACATGCACATGACATTTTAACAAGCCAAATCAAACATACCACTTTCACATTAGCAAAATACCACCAAGACTAATATCAACTTGTATTCAATCATCAAGGTGATATAGCATATTAATAAACCAACTCATCCACTTCACAACAAGGAAAATAAACGGAGTAAGCTATATAGCTTAATGAGCTCGTATATAAGAAATAAGCAACCTTACTATGCATGTAACATTCAGATAACATAACATAATTTAATGTAAATTTACCATAGTCTCATGGTCATCATTCATTCTATCACAAAACTTACCTCATTTTCATCATTTCAAGCATTTAATAAACATGAGCTTTATGTACATACCTGAACCATCCGAAAATGAATTTACACATATTCTCATATTTGACATACCCGTGAACCACTCAGAATAATAATGTTGGATACTCGAGATTATTGCACACTAAGTGCCACATATGTAGCCAATGTTACCTCAATCTCATATCACATAGTTGCTCGCTCTCGAGCTATCAATGGGCCTGCTCACACAAGCTGTCAGTCAAGACGTAGCTACGCGGTGCTGCTCACACAAGCTGTCAAGTATCCGCAACATATGCTGGTATACTCAGCCACCGGTAGGATGTACAAGACCGGCACCCAGATCACATAATCACATAACACATACTAACCCTAGTGACACGTCACTTGTATCCTACCCTATTCCTAAGGCTCAAATGGGATTTCTTACTTATCGATTCGTCTTTAGACTTGTTCATAAGATTAAGTTCATCCACATTAATCAAACATATAGTTCATGGAATATTAAAACAATAAAATACAATCATATTAAAGCTTATTTTTAACATACGAACTTACCTCGATACAAAATGGCTAATAGTTCGATTTAGTCCACAACTTTGTTCTTTTCCCAGTCTAGGTCAGAACCTCGTCTTTCTTGATCTATAATACCACATTTAACTTATTCAATCATCACATTATTCAATTTAATCCCAAAAACACCTTATTGCAAAAATTACATTTTTACCCTTAACTTTTCAAATTTTTACATTTTAGTCCCTAGGCTCGTAAAATGATTTTCATTCAATTTATTCATTACCCAAGCCTAGATGAACCTATTCATTGCTCATAATAGCCCACATTTTTCATTTATTCATATTTTTACACACATTTTACAACATTTACAAATAAGTCCGTATTTGACATTTACATTAAAAATTACTTGGTAAATGTTGTTTATCTAACATCAAACATGCATTTTCTACCATTAGACATCAAAATACATGCATGTTCAACATGGGTAAAATTTTAGACTTTGATTTTCTTTCAAATTAGTCCCTGAAATAGCTAGATTAGGTTACAACGATCTCAAAAATATAAAAATTATTAAAAACGGTACAAGAACGGACTTATAATTGAGCTTGAAAGCTTGGCCAAAACCCTAACTATGGAGACTTTTCAATTTTTTGCTAAGGCGACTAAACTGAAGAAGATGGACACTTTTATTTGTTTTATTTTGTCTTTATTAACCAAATGACCAAAATGTCCTTAATGTCAAACTTTGAAATTTCTCCTAACCATGTTCAGTTTTGTCCAACTTCAAGTATAATGGTATAATTACCATTTAAGGACCTCCAATTTAAAATTTCATAGCAATTAGACACCTCTAGCTTTTAGAACATACATTTTGCACCTATTGCAATTTAGTCCTATTAGTTAAATTGGACACCTTATCAATAAAATTTCTTAACGAAATTTTCACACAATCATTCAATCATACTGTATACCTTAAAATAATATCGAAATAAATATTTCTACTTCAGATTCGTGGTCCCAAAACCACTGTTCTGATTTGACCCTAAAATAAGCTGTTACAGTGATTCCACTTCGCATTACTATTTTCAGCAGTAGCGATTTTGGATGGCGCCACTGCTACTATATAGCGATTTTATTCTGCTACCCTATCACTATTTAAATCCTTTCCTAAAACCTAAATTCCCAAAACCAAAAGAGAAAAGCCTTACCTCAGCTGCAATCATTCTTTAACCCCTGATCCCGTGCTTGCCACTTCATCTCTATCGCCGTTGGCCTCTCCTCACCTTTTTAATTTTCTTGTTAATCATTCCCCTGTCTTTTCATCTCTGTCCATGCTCAGTGCTTCACCTTCGTCGTTATTGGCCTCTCCTCACCTCTGTAATTTGCTCGTCGGTCATTCCCCTTGCCTCGTCATCTTTGTCAATCTATCGGCTTTGCCTCCTCATCTATACCTCGTCCTCTATTGCCAATTACTATCACCATTTTATCATGTTTGGAAAAAAATTACAGCAAACTAATCTTGGTTTGCTCGGTCAGCCGACCAAGACTTTAACTCGAGTTAGTTTTGTCGGTTCTCCCCTTAAAATCAATCAGTTTCAGTTTCATAAAAAGGGAAAAAGAGTTGTATATGGAATTAATTTAATAAATTTAATTAATAATTTTTATGATTTCAAGTTAAGAAAAAAATTAATGCAATTTTATGGATTAAGAAAAAAAAAGTTGTACATGAAAAAGAAAATTCTTCCTCTCTCCCTTATAACTTTTTTAAAGTGCATTAATTAATTTTTAATCCTCATGTACAACTTTTTTTTCTCTTAAAAAAGTTAATTAATAGCTTAAAAAAATATTGTTTAAGATTTTTAAATTTAATAAAAATTTTAATTAAATTTATTAAATTAATTTGGTATATAGCTTTTTTTTTCCATAAATGTCAAATTTAAATTTGTCTTACCTTCTTCTCTTTCACTCCTTTTTTTTTCTTATTCTTATATTGTTTCCTTCATTGTTGAATTTTTCTTATCCATCTTCTTTCTCTTTTTTTTTCTTTTGACTATTAAATACTATAATCAGAGAACTAAACTCAAAATCATTTTCTTTTTATTCTCAAATATTCAGTGTTTCTTCTCTTCCGATATTATGTTATTTTCTTCAAATCTTTCTTCTTCTGCAGTTGAAGATTTAAGAGTTACATTGTCCAAAGCTTGAAGAAGAAAAACCAAATGGTCACTGATCCCGACAACTAGAGCATACCGGCAAAAATAAAAATAAAAACCACAAAAGTGCCAATAGAGAGAAGGACGACATACGAAAAGAAAATTCGACAAAAGTGCCACTCATTGCAGTGGCGGCACCAAAAATATTATTTTTTTAACCTCGATCCAATCAAAAACCAATAATTACATGGTGATTGATTTTGATGCCCATTGGATTGTTGACAACGTTCGACACAGTTATTTTCGTCATAGTTTATATATGGGTTGGCTTTTTTGCTTGCATAATTGTTTCAATTATCTTCTGATTTTTGTCACTATATATTTTAAAATTAAAAACATATTAAATATAAAAAATGTGATTTTTCAATAAAAGTTATCTTAAAAATAAAATGTGAAATTGATACCAACATAAAATTTTAACACAAATATTTTATGACATCATCAATAATTCAATTTTAATAGAAATTTATAAAGATTTAATATGATTAAAAAATTCAATAATATAAATAGTACAAAATGTGAAATTTAATAAATTCAATAATATAAATAGTACAAAATGTGAAATTTAATTTAATAATATAAATAGTAGATATAGATAAAATTATTACTATTTAGGTTTAAAATTTTATTGGATGATTTTTTATTTGGAGGTAAAGGGTAAAAAGTAAAACTTTAGAGGGAAAATAAAAAGTTTTAAAGGTTGGAGGAGTAAAGTTTTGAGGGGAAAGTAAATTGGAGGAAAATATTCAAAATAAATTTGGGGGAAAATGGGTTTGGGGTAGTGGGGTTGGGATGGGAATGGAGTAGAGTTTTTGAGGGAAAAGTGAGAAGAAGTAAAGTACTGGGGGGAAGTAAAAAGGTTTGGAAATTTGGGATAAAAATGTAAAATATTATAGTTTGGTATTCGATTTATTTGAATTATTAGAGTTATTTGAATTCAAAAATTAAACTCGATTCAAACTCGAAATTTGAAAATTTTTTCGATTTTTTCAAGTCGAATTGAGTTTTATTCACCCTAATAATATGTAATAAGGTAAACTACACCAATAGTCTTTAAACTTTATTTAAAATTATGTTTCGAGCACCAAACTTTTAAAGGTTACATAATAGTCACTATCGTTATCGAATTTACATCGTAGCCACTGGTCTTTTAACCTTCATAAAAAAGATGGCATGACACCTTAATTTAAAGGGTCAATAATTAATTTGACCTCAAAATTATAACTAATATATCATTTTTATAGTCTTTTTAATAAAATTAACAATAATTTTAAAAAATCTTAAAATATTATAAAATAAACTAAAAACTTATAAAATAATTAAAGTTGATAAAAAATTCTAAAATTTATATTAAAAATTTTAAAAGAATATTCAAAATTTTAAAATTCTAAATATATTATAAAAATTATAAACAACTGGCTTTGAATTTGAGTGAAAGCGTTAAGCGAAAATGGGGTTTGATTTTCAGTGCAATTCGTAGAGAAAGTTATAGGCTCTTGATTTTGGTTAATACCTAGTTTGGACTCAATTTATCTAAAATTATTAAGATGGTATTTGCTTTTTTTATATTTAATTGATATTTAAATTTTTGTATTTCGTCACTCAAGTTTGTATATTTGTACTAACACCGTTAATTTGTGTTGACATGCAATTAATAACTAATTTAGTGGTGACATGTGGCAAACTTTAGTATGTCATGTGATTGCTATGTGATGAACATAAATTTAAAAAACAATAAAAAAAAATTTACAAAAATAAAAATAAAGTATAATTTTT
This sequence comes from Gossypium hirsutum, assembly GCF_007990345.1. NCBI lineage: Eukaryota > Viridiplantae > Streptophyta > Magnoliopsida > Malvales > Malvaceae > Gossypium > Gossypium hirsutum. Next base: position 67,095,795 of record NC_053436.1, on the reverse strand, counting down.
TTCACATTAAGTATGAACTTTAACAAGTAGTTGTCTAAATACATCTGAATAAATATTACATTATGGAGAACCATTGTCTTAAAAGTGATTTCGCCCTAATTGGTGTAATTGAAAATAAACGTCGCGCCCAAAATCAACATAGTGCTTTCAATTTTGTACATCCGAATGAGAAAGATAGAGCTTAAAAGGATTACTCTTTTTCCTGAAAAGAAGGAATGTCAAAAGAAGGGAGGAAACGATGAAAATCAGGAAGAGGCAGAGAGCTAACTGGAAAGTAGAAAACGACTGCGAAAGTGTAGAGAGGAGAAATGGAACCTTCGACCAACAGAACTACAAATAGTATATAAAATATCGAACTTAAATAACTTACCCTTGGATTAGTAATCGAGGAATTACAAACTAATGCTTCAAGCACTAGCACTAGCCCAACGAAATAAGAACGAAAGACAGAAGAACAAAGAACAAAAGAAATTAAAATTAAAAATTAAAAGCAAAGTGCCCAAAATTGGACTTGGAATTGGGCATGAATAAGGGGAAGCAACAGAAGTGCAAAAACGTGGGGTTTCTTTTTTTTTTTCTAATAAAGTAAATAAAACCAAAATAAAATGAGATTTATTTTAAAAGAAAGAAAGGAAAACTGCATAAATACTAACCACTTTGTTTTTTTATTAATTAATTTTAAAAAAATCAACAAACATGTTTAAAATTCAACTCCAAAGTTTTGGCAGTAACAAATTTTATTTTAAACATTCGATAGGCTTAGGAACAAAAACGATTAAATTGAGACTATAAATCACTTAACCACTAAAGCCAATAATCAATTGTGACAAAATTCATAAAAGAAAAAAATTAAATAAATTAAGGCGTTACAACTTTACCCTCTAAAAGAAATTCCGACCTCGAAATTTACCTGATCCGAGCAGGTAAGGATACTACTAACGCATCGAGTCCTCAGGTTCCTAGGTGGCTTCTTCAATGCCATGATTTTGTCACAGAACTTTAACTAACGGAATAGACTTCCTCCTCAGGACTTTTACGTCTCAATCTAAAATCTGAACCGGCTCCTCGTTAAATATCAAATCAGGTCTAACCTCGATCTCCTCAACAGAAACATGTGTTGGGTTAGATCGATACCGCCTTAACATAGAGACGTGAAACACATCATGGTTTCAGTCTAGCTCCGTAGGCAGCTCTAACTGATAAGCGATCGGTCCCACATGTTTTAGAATCCGATACGGCCTAATGAACGTAGGGCTCAAATTGCCCGTACGTCCGAACTGCAGAACCTTCTTCCACGAGGATACCTTAAGGAACACATAATCCCCTACAGATTACTCAATGTCCCTCCTTTTCAGATCCGCATAGTACTTTTGTCTATCAGAAGCCGCCTTAAGACGATCGCGAATTAATCTGACTTTATCTTTAGTCTCGGAAACCAACTCAGGACCCAAAACTCGTCTCTCACCCAACTCAGTCCAACACAGCAGAGTACAACACTTACGACCATATAGAGGCTCATAAGGTGCCATCTGTGTAACACCCGTACCCTACACTTGGACAGAATACAAGGTGCTACAACTCTTAAGCACATGTAGTCCCACGTTTCCAAGTCATCAAGACTTGGTAAAATTTAAAACTATTTCAGAACATATCTCATCAAGACTTGGTAAAATTTAAAACTATTTCAGAACATATCTAAACTTCATTAACATGGACTCACGAGACCCCAAACATCCATCGGAATCCATTCAGGACCGATTCAGGTCCTTTAACAAACTTTAGAAAGATGACCTTAGAAACAGGGCATACGCCCATGTGGCCATTAGGACATGGCCGTCCTAAAGGCCCGTGTGGTTCACACGGCCTAAGCACGATGAGACACGCCCATGTACAGAGCCCGTGTAAAATAAATTCTAAATTCAAACTTGCAGTGATTTTCACACGGCCTGACACACGCCCGTGTCCATCACACGACCATGACACACCCGTGTCTTAGCTCGTGTTTAAAATCCTTGACATTTTGATTCTGACGTCAGCATCTAATTAAGGGCACACGGCTGAGGCACATGCCTGTGGCTAGAGGCCGTGTCCTCCACTCGGCTGAGAAACACGACCGTGTCTCTACCTGTGTGTTTACTACCATGCATACTGACTTGAATTTTTTACGTGCAAGGGACACATGGCCGGACAACACACCCATGGGGCTAGTTGAGTGTCACACACGGCCTAGACACACACCCGTGTGGACAAAAATAAGGTTATTTACCAAGCCTTTTTACTACCCTTACTTACATTAACCTACACAAGATCAACCAAACCAATACAAGCACAACATATATATAACCAAATCGGCCACAACCATTAGAAACTTGTATCAAATGCATATAACAACAATTAACATTAGCCAACTTTAATGGCCTATAGAAAATGAATATCACATCCATTAGGAGCCAACACTTGTGGCTAAACTAACAAGACACTAAACTGAAGATTCAAGACCTTATACATGTCGAAAATCAAAACATTTGAACTAGTTATACCAAAGCTTCAGGTGATAGTGTGATCAATGCCTCTGACGCCTCTTGACCCTCGATACTAGCTTGACGGTACTATAAGAAAATGGAAAGGAAAGGAGTAAGCATAAAGCTTAGTAAGCTCAATAGTTAAAGTAAAATAAAGTTTCATAAGCTTAATCTTCTTATACATACTCTTACCACAAGTACTTAACATATTGAAATCTTTACTCAAGAGTTTTACATACATACCTATACTAACTCAATAATAAACAACATGACTCAATAGTTAAAGTAAAACAAAGTTTCATAAGCTTAACCTCCTTATACATACTCTTACCACAAGTACTTAACATATTGAAATCTTTACTCAAGAGTTTTACGTACATACCTGTACTAACTCATAACATAATTGCATAATTCCCATCATTGACATAGTCATTGAATAACTACCGACTTACCCGTTGAACACTAGGAATATCATTGGATACTCAAAAAATATACGCATAACACAACATATGTGGCCACATGCTACCTTATTTAACACATCGCATATTGCTCATTCTCGAGCTAATCACAGGCCTACTCACACAAGTTGACAGTATAGACGTAACTACACAGGCTACTCACACAAGCTGATATGTACCCACAACACATGCTGGGCTACCCAACCACCAGTAGAACGTACTTAACTAGCGCCCGGATTTATATAATCACACATCACAAATACAAATGAGTTCATAACCACATAGTTCCTAGTGACATGTCACATTGTATCCTAATCTATTCCTAAAGTTCAAACGGGGCTTTTCTCGTAGGCTTACCTTCGACAAACTCGGTCACTTAGGCAATCACATATTTAATGATAAAAGAGTTAACACATAATCTCACATAATGACAAAATATTGTAACTTACCTTCAAGGGTGGGAATTACAATTCATGCAACATTTAAGAATTTATACATTATTATCATTGCGTTATTTGCGTGTGAACTTTCCTCGGTACAAAATTTATAAAAACGAGTTTAGTCTTCGTACACATTGTCTTTTTCCTGGTCAAGGTCCGTTCCTCATTTTTCCTGATCTAAAATGATAAAAATTTCACTAGTTCAATCATCACATTAATTAAGACATTATCTAGACCACAGTTTGGCAAAATGACCATTTTGCCCCTAGGATCTCTCAAAATTACGATTTTACCCCTAATTAAGCCTAGCCGAATTCTTTTTATACTAGAAACAACCCACAATTCCAAATTATTTCACACATTTACAACCTATTTTATAAGCTTTACAAAATGGTCTCTTTAGGTGTTTTCATGAAAACTACTTCACAAAAATTGTTCATTTAACCACCATAACTCATTTTCTTCCATAATATTTCAGAAAACTTCTCAAAATATTTCATGACAAAACCTAGAATTTTTAATCTTTTTTCAAAATAGTCCTCTCAATAGTTAAATTAAGCTTTAGGGGCTCCAAAAACATTAAAATTATCAAGTAAGGTTATCTAAATCACTTACTTTCAAAGATGGAGAGTGTCCTCAATTTCAAGCTTCCAAAATCCCTCAATTTGCTGGTATTTTCGGTGGGAAAGGAAATGAGAAGAAGATGATATCCTTTTCTCTTTCTTTTATTTTTATTTTAATCAATTAAGTCACCAAACACACCTAATATTGACCTTTGACCTCTCTTGTCCCCCTTATGGCCGACCACTCTCCTAAAAAGGGTCTATTTGCCCATTAAAGACCTATAATTATGGTTCTCTTGCTATTTGGTCTATCTATCAAGTAAAATAGAACTTTTACCCTTTATTTGATTTAGTCCTTTTTCGCGATTAAGCTTACAATCGTTAAAATTTGTTCATCAAAATTTTCATGCACTCATAAAATCATACCATAACACATGAAATAATATTAAAATAATAAAAATAAATTCTCAGCCTCAGATTTGTGGTCTCAAAACCACTATTCCGATTAACCTCAAAATCGGGCTATTACATTTCTCCCTTCTTAAGGATTTTCGCCCCCGAAAATCTTACTAGTGAAAAGGTTTGGGTATTGATTTCTCATAGTCTCCTTAAGCTCCCAAGTGGCCTTTTCAACTCCATGTCTAACCCATAATACTTTCACAAGTGCTACACTTTTGTTTCTTAATTGTTTGATTTCCTGAGCCAGAATCTTGACCGGTTCTTCACCATAAGTCATGTCCGGTCAAATTTCAACCTCAGTTGGTGAAATCACATGCGATGGATTTTATCGGTATCAGTGTAACATAGACGTGTAGAACCCATCGTGAATCTTTTCTAACTCAAACGATAAGGCTAACCGATATGCCACTGACCCTATCCTTTCGGTAACCTCATATGGTCCAATAAAATGCAGACTCAGTTTGCCCTTTTGACCAAACCTCAGAACTTTCTTCTATGTAGACACTTTCAAAAATACCTTATCATCGACTTGAAACTCGATCTCTTTATGCTTCAAATCAGTGTAGGATTTCTATCTATCTGAAGCGGCTTTCAAGTAATCACGGATTACTCTTACTTTTTCTTCAGTTTCCTTGACTAGATCGACTCCTTGAATCTGACTATCTCTAAGTTCAGTCAATACAAAGGCGTTTGGAACTTACGTCAATACAAAGCCTAAAAAGGCGCCATTTTCAAACTCGACTGAAAACTATTATTATAAGCAAATTTCAACAACGACAAATACCTTTCCCAACTGCCTTGGAATTCAAATACAAAACATCGGAGCATATCTTCCAAAACCTGGATTACTCTCTCTGACTGACCTTCGGTTTGTGGATGAAAAGCAGTACTAAAACTCAATCTTGTACCTAAAGCCTCTTGGAGCTTCTTCCAAAATCGCGATGTGAATCTCGGATCTCTATCCGATATGATCGACAAAGGTACGCCATGAAGTCTTACAATTTCAGAAACATACAACTTGACTAACTTATCGAGTGAGTAGTCAGTGCATACCGGAATAAAAGTGAGCCGACTTAGTTAATCGATCCACCACGACCCAAACCGCATCTTTCTTTCTTGGTGACAACGGTAGTCCCGTTACGAAATCCATAGTAATTCAGTCCCATTTCCACTCAGGAATAGTCACGAGTTGAAGTAACCCAGAAGGTACTTGGTGTTTGGCTTTCACTTATTGACATATCAAGCATTTCGAAGCAAACTCTGAGATATCCTTTTTTATACCTGGCCACCAATACAGTCTCTTTAAATCATTGTACATTTTGGTACTTCCCAGATAGACTGACCAACAGCTACTATGTGCTATACCTTTAGGAACACAAATCCTATCTCGAAAAATGAAGTATCCATCAGAGTTAATCTAGAACTCTACTTCTACACCCGATTCACATTGAACTCTTTTGGCTTGCAATTTGTTGTCACATTTTTTAGCTTCAAAGATTTCTTGGAAGAACATCAGTCTAGCTCTCAATTAAGCTAAAATAGAGCTATCATTCAATAAAGCTAACTGAGTGTTCATAGCCTTTAATGCAAACAAGGATTTTGTGATCGGTGAATACTCGACATTTCTCGCCATCCAAATTGTGTTTCCAGATCTTTAACACGAATAAAATGGCGACTAGCTCCAAATCATGGGTCGGATAATTTTTCTCATGTGGTTTCAGCTGCCTTGAGGCATAAGCTATCACCTTACCTTCTTGCATCAGTACACATCCAAGACCATTCAATGACGCGTCACTATAAACTACAAATTCTTTGCCCGGTTCAGGTTGAACTAAAATCGAGGCCTTAATCAACAATTTTTTAACATTTCGAAACTCTTTTGGCATTTTTCTAACCATTCGAATTTGACATCCTTCTGTAACAACTTCATCATTGGAGTAACGATCATGGAAAATCCTTTAACAAACCTTTGAAAATAGCCGGCTAAGCCCAAAAAGCTTCTAATATCAGATACATTCCTCGGAGGTTTCCAATCTACGATGGGCGAGATCTTACTCGAATCAACACGGATCCCATCACCAGATACGATATATCCCAAAAATCTGACTTCTTTAAGCCAAAACTCACTCTTACTAAATTTAGCGTACATTTGTTTGTCTCCCAGAATTTGCAACAATGTCCTCAAGTGAACGGCATGTTCAAACTCATTACGAGAATAAATCAAAATATCGTCATAAACACTACAACAAATTTATCCAAATAAGGTCGAAAGATGCGGTTCATTAAATCTATGAAAATCACAGGGGCGTTCGTTAATCCAAAAGGCATCACTAAAAATTCGTAGTGACCATACCTCGTCCGAAATGTAGTTTTCGACACGTCAGATTCTTAACTCTCAAGTCCGTCTTGGAAAACACAGTGGCTCCCTTCAGTTGGTCAAACAAATCATCGATTCTTGGTAAAGGATACTTGTTCTTAACTGTAACTTTGTTAAGTTGTCAGTAGTCTATACATAATCTCATCGATCCATTCTTTTTCTTCACAAACAATACTAGAGCACCCCGTGGAGAATAAGTCGGTCTCCCAAAACCCTTGTCAGTTAATTCTTGTAACTGCACCTCCAACTCCTTTAACTCCGTCGGAGCCATCCTATACGGAGCAATCAAGATGGGCACCGTACCAGGGATTAACTCGATACCAAATTCAACTTCCATACTTGGGGGTAATCTTGACAATTTTTCTGGAAACACATCCGGGTACTCACATACTACTGGCACTGGCTCAATATTCAATTGGATACTTTAGTATTCAATACAAAATCGAGATAAGCTTCGCACCCTTTTCTCAAATATCTCTCTGCCATCGTCGATGATATCACTACTGGCAAGTTATCTAGTTCACTCGGTTCAACCCGAAGAACATCCCCGCTTTTGTATTTCAACTCAATAGATTTTCTTCCACAATCCACTACAAAACCATGAAAAGTTAACCAATCAATACCAAGGATTACATCAAACTCATCAAACAGAAATATCATGAGGTCAGCCGGAAAACAATTGTCTCTAATTGTCAATGGACAATTTCTACATACTTGATCAACTAACACATGTTTGACTAACGAGTTAGACACTTTTACCACAAATTCAGTAAACTCAACTAGCATGTTCATACTAGGTACCAATTTCATGCAAATATATGAATAGGTGGACCCCAGGTCAATTAAAGCAACAACAGGTATATTATGGATAGAAAAGGTACCAGTAATCACGTTGTGAGATGAAGCCTCATCGCGAGCGCGAATTACATACGTCCTCTCAAGTGCTCTATTTTCAGGCCTTCCAACTGGGGCATTCTTACAATTTGCTCCACTTCTCGAATTCTTCTGTGGCCTTCCACTAGAAGTAGTGTTTCTGGACTTCGCACTTTGGAATTTCTCCTTCTTAACCATCTCAGGGAAATCTTTAATATAATGATCGTGGGATCCACATTTGAAACATGTCGGGCTATTTATCCAGTACCTACCGGGGTTGCGTCGGCCATAGTATTGACACTCAGGCGTATTAGGTTGAGCATTCCCCACACTCACTACCGAAGTAGTCTGAGCCTTATGTCCTGAAGATTGTTTCCCTTGGTTTCTAGTTGAGAATCCAGTTAAAGCACTAGATCGAGCGTTAAATTTCTTCGATTTCTTAGATGAAGACTGAAATGATTTACCCATTTGTCTCTTCTTTGAGTCACGAAACCCTATTTCAGCCTTCCTTTTCTCATTGGCCAATTCTTCGGCCTTACAAGCTCTCTCTACCAGCACTACAAATTCTCTTAGTTCAAGGGCACCAACAATTAATTGGATGTCTTCATTTAATCCATCCTCAAACCTCTTACACATAATGGCCTCAGTCGATACACATTCTCGAGCATACTTACTAAGTCTTACGAACTCACGCTTATAATCTATCATGGTCATCCGGCCTTGTTTTGACTCGAGAAATTTCTTTCGTTTTTGGTCTATGAGTCGTTGACTAATATACATCTTCTAGAACTCTTCTTGAAAGAAGTTCCAAGTGACTCTCTCCCTTAGTACAATTGACACGAGGGTGTTCCACCACTAGTATGCCAAGTCTCTTAAAAGTGATACGACACACATCATGCACTCATCCGGTGTGCATGACAATTCATCAAATACCTTGATGGTATTCTCAAGCAAGAACTCCGCCCTTTCGGGATCATAATCTTTATTAGTACGGAACTCCTCGGCTCCATGCTTCTGGATCTTATCTACTGGGGTTTATTCAACCTCACGAAATCCATACCCTGGGGTGCTACAGGGAAAGGTTGAGGAATAGGTAGGGGTGGAGGGGATTGAGCATTCAAGTTCGCTCGATCGAACTCTGTGTACCAATTATTCATCATGTGGAGAAAGGCCTCCCGTGCCCCTTCTCATCCTCCCTAACTAACCGTAGGAGGTCTATTATTAGTCGGTACCGCACCTTCAGCGGGAGCAGGTGCGTTACTCTCAACATCATCTACAATTGTTCGATCGGGATCCATTACTATATGAAAAACACAATTAAATTTGTCAGGAGTAATCACACTATCATAATATTTATATGGCATGTATAGCTAGACTCAAATACACGCTATATTAGTCTGAGAACAGTCTAAATTGTAGCTCTGATACCACTAAATGTAACACCCGTATCCTATGCTGGGACGGAATACGAGGCACTACAACTCTTAAACACATGCAGTCCAACATTTTCGAGTCATCAAGACTTGGTAAAAGTTAAAACTATTTCGAAACATATCTAAACTTTATTAACATGAACTCATGAGACCCCAAACATCTATTAAAATCCATTCAGGACCGATTCGAGTCCTTTAACAAACTCTAGAAAGATGACCTTAGAAACAGGGCACACGCCCATGTGGCCATTAGGACATGGCTGTGCTAAGGGCCCGTGTGGTTCACGCGGCCTAAGTACGATGGGACACTCCCGTGTGAATAAATTCTAAATTCAAAACTACAGGGATTTTCACACGGCCTGACACACGCTCGTGTCCATGGCCCGTGTCCCTCATACACCCATGACACGCCCGTGTCTTAGCCCGTGTCTGAAAACCTTGACACTTTGTTTCTGACGTCAGCATCCAATTAGGGGCACACGGCCGAGGTACACGCCCGTGGCTAGAGGCCGTGTCCTCCACACGGCTAAGAAACACGGTCGTGTCTTTACCCGTGTGTTTACTACCATGCATACTGATTTGAAATTTTTATGTGCAGGGGACACACGGCCGGACAACACACTCATGGGGTTGACACACGGCCTAGAAATACACCCGTGTGTCTACTCGTGTGAACAAAAATAAGGCTATTTACCAAGCCTCTTTACTACCCTTAATTACATTAACCTACACAAGATCAACCAAACCAATACAAGAATAATATATATAACCAAATCGGCCACAACCATTAGAAACTTGCATCAAATGCATATAATAAAAATTAACATTAGCCAACTTTAATGGCCTATACAAAATGAATATCACATCCATCATGAGCCAACACTTGTGGCTAAACTAACAAGACACTAAACTGAAGATTCAAGACCATATACATGCCAAAAATCAAAACATTTGAACTAGCTAGACCAAAGCTTCAGGTGATAGTGTGATCAATGCCTTCGACGCCTTTTGATCCCCGATACTAGCTTGACGGCACTATAAGAAAATTTAAAGGAAAGGAGTAAGCATAAAGCTTAGTAAGCTCACAGGCATACAATAAACAACATGACTCAATAGTTAAAGTAAAACAAAGTTTCATAAGCTTAACCTTCTTATACATACTCTTACAACAAGTACTTAACATATTGAAATCTTTACTCAAGAGTTTTATGTAAATACCTGTACTAACTCGTAACACAATTACATAATTCCCATCATTGGCTTAGTTGTTGAATAACTACTAACTTACCCGTTGAACACTAGGAATATCATTGGATACTCGGAAAACATACGCATAACACACCATATGTGGCCACATGCTACCTTATTTAACACATCACATATTACTCGTTTTCGAGCTAATAACATGCCTGCTCACACAAGTTGACAGTCAAGACGTAACTACATAGGCTACTCACACAAGCTGACAGGTACTCGCAACACATGATGGGCTACCCAGCCATTGGTAGAACGTACTTGACTAGCGCCCGGATTTATATAATCACACATTACATATAAAAATGAGTTCATAACCACATAGTTCCTAGTGACATGTCACATTGTATCTTAATCTATTCCTAAAGTTCAAACGAGACTTTTCTCGTAGACTTACCTTCGACAAACTCGGTCACTTAGGCAATCACATATTTCATGATAAAAGAGTTAACACATAATCTCACATAATGACAAAATATTGTAACTTACCTTCAAGGGTGAGAATTACAATTCATGCAACATTTAAGCATTTATACATTATTATCATTGCGTTATTTGCGTGTGAACTTACCTCGATACAAAATTTGTAAAAACGAGTCTAGTCCTCGTACACCTTGTCTTTTCCCTAGTCAAGGTTTGTTTCTCGACTTTCTTGATCTAAAATGATAAAAATTGCACTATTTCAATCATCACATTAATTAAGACATTATGTAGACCACATTTTAGCAAAATAACCATTTTGCCCTTAGGCTTTCACAAAATTATGATTTTACCCCTAGGTTCGTAAATCGATTTTCATCAAATTTTCTCACTAATTAAGCGTAGCCAAATTCTTTTTATACTAGAAACAACCCAAACTTCCAAATTATTTCACACATTTACAACCTATTTTATAAACTTTACAAAACGGTCCCTTTAGGTGTTTTCATGAAAACTACTTCACAAAAATTGTTCATTTAACCACCATAACTCATTTTCTTCCAAAATATTTCAGCAAACTTCTCAAAAGCTTTCATGAAAAAACCCTATAATTTTAATCTTTTTGCAAAATAGTCCCCTCAAGGGGATCCAAAAACATTAAAATTATCAAGTAAGGTTATCTAAATCACTTACTTTCAAAGATGGAGAGTGTCCTCAATTTCAAGCTTCCAAAAACCCTCAATTTGCTGGTATTTTCAGTGGGAGAGGAAATGAGAAGAAGATGATATCTTTTTCTCTTTCTTTTATTCTATTTTAATCAATTAAGTCACCAAACACACCTAATATTGACCTTTGACCTCTCTTGTCCCTCCTATGGTCGGCCACTCTTCTAAAAAGGGTCTATTTTCCCATTAAAGACCTCCAATTATGGTTCTCTTGCTATTTGGTCTATCTATCAAGTAAAATAGAACTTTTATCCTTTATGCAATTTAGTCCTTTTTCGCGATTAAGCTTACAATAGTTAAAATTTGTTCATCAAAATTTTCATGCACTCATAAAATCATACCATAACACATAAAATAATATTAAAATAATAAAAGAAATTCTTAGCCTCAAATTTGTGGTCCTAAAACCACTGTTCCGATTAGCCCCAAAATCAGACTGTTACAATCTAGATACTAGACTGAAAAATGTTGTTGTAGGCGAACTCAGCTAAAGGCAGAAAATCCTCCCAACACCCTTGGAAATCAATCACACATCTCCAAAGCATATCCTCCAGTATCTGAATTACCCTCTCAAATTGACTATTGGTCTGAGGATGGAATACAGTACTGAAGTCTAATCTCAAACCTAGAGCTCTATGCAGTTTCTTCTAAAATCGCAAAGTGAAACGAGGATCCCCATAAAAAATTATCGAAACTGGAAACTCTTGAAGTCTCACAATCTCGAAAATATAGAGCTTGGCCAACTTCTACAGTGAATAATCTGTTCGAACTGGAATGAAACGGGCGGACTTAGTCAACTGATCCACGATGACCCAAACAAATTCCTTCTTAGTAGGTGTTAAAGGTAACCCACTAACGAAGTCTATCATTACACGTTCCCATTTCCATAAGGGAATTTTAACAGGTTGAAGCAAGCCCGAAGGCAATTGGTACTCAGCCTTAACTTGTTGACACATTAGGAAATGAGAAATGAAATCTGTTACCCCATGTTTCAACCTTGGACACCGGTACAATTCACGAAGATATTGATACATCTTATTTCTATCAGGATGCATAGCATAAGGGCTACTATGCACTTCTCTCAGAATCGACTGTCTCAAATCAAAGTCATTCAGTACACAAACTCGTCCTCGAAAACACAGAACCCCATCATTATTCATCCTAAAATCAGACGTACTACCATTCTTAACCTGACGAAAATACAGAACCAGTGAATCATCCCCTAACTGTTTATCCCGAATCTCATCAATCCAAATCGGCTTAACTTGCAACTCGAATAATAGACTCCTATCATCAAACAAACTGAGACGAGCAAACATTACCTTTAGATCAGAAATTGCTCTATGACTGAGAGCATTAGCCACTATATTGGCCTTACCAGGATGATACTCTATTGTGCAGTTATAATCATTGAGCAGCTGAATCCATCTATGCTGCCTAAGATTCAAATTCTTTTAAGTAAGGAGGTACTTGAGGCTCTTGTGGTCGGTGTAGATAATACACCTTTCACCATACAGATAGTGCCTCTAAATCTTTAAAGCAAAAACCATGGCAGCTAATTCGAGATCATGCATCAGATAATTTCCCTCGTGTGACTTAAGCTGTTGGGACACATAAGCACAACCTTACTATCTTGTATCAGTACACATCCCAAACTAACGTGTGATGCATCATTATAAACCACAAACTCCTTACCAGATTCAGGCTATATCAAAATAGGAGCTTGAATCAGAACAGACTTGAACTTTTCAAAGCTCGATTGTTGTGCATAAGCCTAGACAAAAAGAGCATTCTTGCGTAGAAGCTTAGTCCAAGAGGCTACAATCAATGAAAACCCCTCAAAAAACCTCCGATAATAACCTGCAAGACCTAGAAAACTACAGATCTCAGAAATATTCTTAGGTTATTTCCAATTAAGTACAACCTCAATCTTTCTAGGATCAACTCGGATCTCCTGAGTAGAAACCACGTGCCTCAGAAATGTCACTTCCCGTAACTAGAATTCACACTTGCTCAACTTAGCATAGAACTGTTTCTCTGGGAGTATCAGAAGCACTACTCTAAGATGCTCATCATGTTCATCCCCAGTCTTAGAGTACACCAAAATATCGTTGATGAAGACTAAGACAAACTGATCCAGATATGGCTAAAAAACTCGATTCATCAGATCCATGAATACTACCGGAGCATTCGTCAAACCAAATGGCATAACTAGAAATTCTTAGTGCCCATAACAAGTCCTAAAAGTTGTCTTATGAATATAAACTTCTTTAACCCTAAGCTAATGATACCTAAAGTAGAGATCTATCTTCGAGAATATCGAATCCCTATGAAACTAATCAAACAAATCATCAATCCTTGGAAGTCGGTACTTATTCTTCACAGTTAATTTATTCAACTACCGGCAATCGCTACACATCCTCATGGTACTGTCCTTTTTCTTTACAAATTAAATCGATGCCCCCACAGAGACACACTAGGACGAATGAATCCACGATCTAGAAGCTCTTGGAGCTGAGCCTTAATCTCCATAAGTTTTTTTTGGAGCCATTCGATATGGAGTGATGGATACTGAAGCTGTACCTGGTAGGAGCTCAATGCCAAGCTCAACTTCCTGATTCGGAGGTAAACCTAGTAACTCATCAGGAAATACATCCAGAAATTTTCTCACTGTTCTAATGTCTTCGACAGAAGAGTCCTCAGAAATAGAAATCCTTATGAAAGCCGAATATGCTTCACACTCTTTCTGAATCATTTTTTCGGCCACAATAATGGAGATCACATTGGATAAGTAATCTCGATGCTCGTCGATCACAATCACTTCCACATCATCCTTGGTTCTCAAAATGACCCTTTTATTTGTGCAATCTAAACTGACTCGATAACCAGTCCATACCCAGAATCAAGTCGAACTTTCCAAACGGTAGCTCTATCAGATTTGTCAGAAACACAACCCTTTGTACTTCCAGCTATACATTCCTATACAATTTGTTTACCCGAACCAATTGACCCAGCAGACTCAATACATAAATCTCACCCAAAGTACTCTTAACTGAATCCCGAGATTACCAGAGACAAACTAGCTATATAAAAGTGTATTGACCCTATATATATCAAAACAATATAAGGGGTATAAAAACTAAGAAACGTACATGTAATCACATCAGGGGTGTCTCTGTCCTCTCGACGTCGAGCAGCATATATCAACTTAGATTGCATCACCTCCATCTGATTAGCACATCTACCTGGTGCTCTCTGTCATCTGCCCAAACCATTACCACCCCTAGCCGGACCACGACCCCTAAATGGCTGTTGTACTGCCTTCTGAGGCTAAACAAAAACCAGACCCAGAGCTTGCATCTGATCAGGACATTGTGGGCACTTTCTAGTCCGATGAACCATTGACCCACAACACAAGCATGCCCATTATCTCCTCCAACACTTGTCCGGATGGCGCCTACAATAATCACTGCATAACTGAACCCTAGTAGGAGAAACTGAAGCTCCCACTTTAGAAGGCCCATTAGTTCTGACCCATTTCTTAGGCCTCTGAACAGAACTAGAGGACTCTAAATCCCTCTTATTCTTGCCTCTCTCACGATCCCTATTTTGGTATTCAATAAGCTTAACTTTTTTAGCGATCTTTGCCTTGTCTATCAGAACGAAAAATTATCGCTCCTTTTGTGGAGTATTAAAGCCCCCAAACTGTCCCTCAAACCGTCCTTAAAGTGAACATAATTCTTGTATTCAGATGCCACCATGTCTTGAGCGTAGCGGCTCAATCTCAGAAATTTGGCCTCATACTTAACCACATCCTATCTCCTTACGTGAGATTCATGAACTCATGCCTACGAGCATCTACATAGCTTATGCCCTACATATTTTCCCTAAAAGGCGGTCTTGAAATAATCCCAATTAAGACGATCTGGTTGAGTACCCTCCTCAACTGATAACCACCACTGATATGCCTTGTCGCGAAGCACAAAAACTACACCATTTAGTCTCTGCTCAGGAGTGCAGTCTATATTGTTCATTATTCTTTCGGTGGCCTTCAACTAGTATTCAGCCACGGTATGGGTGACTCTAGTGATGCCTCTAAACAGTTCAGCTCCATTGGACCAGATTCATTCAATTACCGACACACAACCCTTAGATCCAGAATGGCATCTAGTGACCCTCTCCAAAACTTTCAACATGGCTTTAAATAGTGCATCGTCCCTAGCCGAGCGGCTTTGAGGCGCAATCTAAGTAGTTTGTGTAGTCGGAGTCTCACTTGTATCTAGATTTGGCATACTACCCAGTAAGGAAGACTCAGCCTGAGTCCCCCTATAACGCCTGCCTCACCCATGAGAACCACGACCACATGTTTAATGAGTGCTCATCGTAATTTCTGTTTTATCTACTTTATAAAATTTTATGGATCGGTTTCAGTGTTTATTAACAAATGTTTTATGCTTCAAATATTTATCAGAAGTTCAAAAATCTTTCAAAAATCTCAGTTTCTAACTGACTCAGTATAGTTTCAGACAACTCAGAGTTTTTTAACTACAGTATTTTTAAGTTTAGAAGTACTTATAAGATCGACGCTGAAGACTTGGTGTACCACATACTTACTTTAAAAGAAGCAAACTTTGTTTGAAAATAGTTATTTTACAAATACAATTTTGAACTTAAAATTCACATCCTAGGTTTTGCAACTTGGCTCTGATACCACTAAAAGTAACACCTCAAATTCAGCTTGGACGTTATGACCAAATTTGGGAATGAAGAAGGGTTTTAAAACATATCTTTCATGTTAAAACTTTTTTGTATTAATTGTTACTAAAAAGGGTCCACATTTTCGGAAAAACTTATAATCATACTCTTTAAAGAAATCGTCAGTTGTTGTCTTTTAAAGTAAAATGTAAATTTCCAGCGGAAGTTTGAAAGTCATTATAATTGAGAACTGAACTTGTACTTTCGAAAACATTTTTTTGCTTAAAATCGCTGTTTTCGTAAATCATTTTCTTAAAAGTTGCGGAATAAAAATCTAAAAAATTTCAAAGTCCAAAAATTTAAGACCATCAGTCTAGAGAGTCCAAAAATTACAAAACTCTAAAAAATGATCCATAATTTAAATAAAAATGTTAATTAAAATAGTTTGTGAACTAGTGGTCACCATTGAGACTCCGTCGCACTGACCCGCCTATGTCTGAGGATTACCTGAACACAACAGACAAACAAATGTGAGTTTTCATAAACTAAGTGTGTAACTAAACAGAGACAAACATGCGTTTATACTTTAACACGCAAACAAGAAATATTAAAATTACTTTCCTTTTTCATTCTTTCCACGAAGTCGATAGTGCTTTCTTTTAGTTTCCCGAAGAAACAATGACTATTATAGTTGGGTTGGAGGTGAGTGGTAACTTTTTGTGAAAGGGGAGGGATGAAATTTCCCTTCTTGAAGAAGAACTTGATAAACTATCAGTGACAAGTTTGCTAGTAGTTCCGAGTGATAGTCCATCGCTGATATGCTTTGTCTGGACCCAGAAATCCTATAATCTTGACAGTTTTCGTGCAGAATTCAAGAGCATACGGAAAACTAGAAAAAGTTTGAGATTCAAGTGGAAGGACAAAACTTATTCCTAATCTCGTTTGCAGATGAAGAGGATTTGGAGATGATTATGGAAGGACGCCCATGGATACTTTGAAGGCAACTGATTATTTTTAATCGGTTGACAAGTCTTATTGAAAAAAGTAAGATTCGACTTATTCTTTCTCCGTTTTGGCTTAAGATAGGTCCATGTCCATCGGAATGTGACAAGAAAGACCTTACGCATGCAGTTGGCTCCACTTTTTGGGGAGTAATCAAATTGGAAGTCAAAGGGGAGTTTTGCTGCTTAAGAGTTCAATTAGATGTGCAAAGGCCATTGAGGAGAGGGGTTGTTATCTCTACTAGTAATCAATAAAAGTTTGGCTTTCTTTTAAATATGAGAATCTACTAATTTTTTTGCTTTGGATGTGGTTGTATAGGTCATGTGGTTAAGGAATGCACCGAGATCTTAGCAAATGACCAGGAAAAAGTAGAGGATGAACACCCATATTCAATGGCGTTTAAAATTGAATTCAACTTGATAAGAAAAGAAAGTCTAAAGGTCAATTTTTCTACAAAAAAAAATGAAGTAGTACTACTATACAGGTGATGATGAAGTGGATAGGAGCGGTGGTTCCTCCAAAAAGGGTCCAAAAACAGATCAACAAACGAAGAAGGAAATGGGATCAAAGATGACATTTGAATTTTTGGCAACTAATGACTTGAAGCATAATTTTGGGGATTCTGTACCTTTTTTCTCTCCACCAATTAAGACTGCTGATTAAGAATTGATGGTTTAAGATGGCCAAAATCCAATTGATAAGTTGGATAATATGAAAAAAGATGGAAGTTTGAATGGGCCGATTAGTCCACTAAATGAAAATCTCCATAAATGAAAAAGGATTAGTTGGCTAAGAATTGGTCGAGTTAAGACGGTTGATCTCTGTATGAATGAAATGGGGGATGGAGAAGTAGAAAAGCTGCATGAATTTGATGAAGGAATCTAAACAACTCTATTTTAATAGGGAAGATACGATGAGGCCTAATTTAGAGCGAGACACTGCTTTAATTCTGTAACACCCCGTACCCGAGACCGTTGCCAGAGTCGGACACGAGGGGTTCACAGACTAATTTCGCTTACTATCGCAGTCCATTTTAAAATTTTCCAGGCAGTTGGCTAACTGCGACGCTGTCACCTTAAAAATCATATCTTGAGTTTCACAACTCAAAAATCAGTTTCGTAATTTTTCCCTGAAACTAGACTTATATGCCCATCTACATATTTTTTTCCAGAATTTTCGATAGGCCAATTAGTACAGTTTATTAGTCAAAGTCTCCCATGTTACAGGGATCGACTACACTGACCTTTGCGCATTACAACTTGGATATCTCCCTGCACAGAGCTTCAATACTGATGCTGTTTATTTCTATAGAAACTAGACTCAGAGAGGAATCTATACATATATGGCATGACTCCTAATTATCTCAGGTTAATTTATAATGAATTTCCAAATTTGGAACAGGGAATCCAGAAACCGTTCTAGCCCTGTCTCACGAGAACCTGAATATCTCTTAACATACTGTCCATATGATCGTTTCGTTACTTTCCTATGAAAATAGATTCATCAAGGTTCGTTTACATAATTTATTCATTATTTAATTCCAATCCTACTATTTTTAGTGATTTTCAAAATCTACATAACTACTGCTGCCAGCATCTGCCTTTAAGGTAGACTTTACCTATTTCATAGTTTTCATGATTCAACTAGCCCTTTTAGCATAAATAGCACAAATTATGATAGTGATTAACCATTCCATACCAAATGATTATAACATTATGCTCAAACATATATAAGACATTTTCGCATGGCTATATACATTAACCAAAATATTCTTCCGCCACTAGTCTATTTTATACATGCCATAAGATAATCCAAAACATAGCAGTACCAAAGAGTGGATAGTGATAGTGTGACTAGTTGCTGACGATCCCCGAGCCTGTAGCTTCGCAATGAGATCTATAAAACAGAGGAAACAGAGTAAACGGAGTAAGCATTACAATGCTTAGTAAGTTTTAAGCAGTGTCAACAGATAACAATCAAATTATAACATAGTTGTTCGTATTTTTATTTCACTCTTCCTTCGGGCATACCATCCCTTTACCGAATATGCACATCTCATCATATACAATAGGTAGATAAACTTTCACATAAAAGTGAGCTCATGTGACATAGATATATCGTATGATTTCACATCACCTCTCACACTGATCCGATGTCACATAATCATAGGAATAGTCTCATAGATTGCTCTCGTATGCATCACATAACTACCTTATGATTTAGAGCAAATCAAGCTCACATATAAACTTGGAGTACATACCTGTTTAACCTTTCGCATTGAATATATTTATAAGCAATTCTTATTACGAAGTCTTACCTGGACATAATCTCCACACGAAGTTATCGGGTCTTACCCGGACAAAATTCCCACACGTAGTCATCGGGTCTTTAGAGCTCGGATATAGTACGAGCGCGAAGCTTACGGACATTAATCAGTGATAATATTCTCGCATAAAGCCTGCGGGGTTTTAACCCGGATATAGTACTGACAAAAATGCCCTTCGGGACTTATCACATTTATGCACTTTCACATCCATCACGTTGGCCACTCGGCCCTGTCACATATATACACTTTCACATTCATCACATCGGCCATTAGGCCTTATCACATATATACACTTTCACATTCATCACATCGGCCATTAAGCTTTATTACATTTATACACTTTCACATTCATCACATCGGCTATTAGGCCTTATCACATATATACACTTTCACATTCATCACATCGGCTATTAGGACTTATCACACATATACACTTTCACATTCATCACATCGGCCATTAGGCCTTATCACATATATATACACTTTCACATTCATCACATCAGCCATTAGGCCTTATCACATATATACACTTCCACATTCATCACATCGGCTATTAGGCCTTATCACATATATACACTTTCACATTCATCACATCGGCTATTAGGACTTATCACATATATACACTTTCACATTCATCACATCGGCCATTAAGCTTTATTACATTTATACACTTTCACATTCATCACATCGGTTATTAGGCCTTATCACATATATACACTTTCACATTCATCACATCGGCTATTAGGACTTATCACACATATACACTTTCACATTCATCACATCGGCCATTAAGCTTTATTACATTTATACACTTTCACATTCATCACATCGGTTATTAGGCCTTATCACATATATACACTTTCACATTCATCACATCGGCTATTAGGACTTATCACACATATACACTTTCACATTCATCACATCGGCCATTAGGCCTTATCACATATATATACACTTTCACATTCATCACATCAGCCATTAGGCCTTATCACATATATACACTTTCACATTCATCACATCGGCTATTAGGCCTTATCACATATATACACTTTCACATTCATCACATCGGCTATTAGGACTTATCACATATATACACTTTCACATTCATCACATCGGCAATTAGGCCTTATCACACATATACACTTTCACATTCATCACATCGGCCATTAGGCCTTATCACATATATATACACTTTCACATTCATCACATCGGCCATTGGGCCTTATCACATATATACACTTTCACATTCATCACATCGGCTATTAGGCCTTATCACATATATACACTGTCTTGGCTGAATCTACATCTATCATTTTCCAATATCACAATTTAGAATTCACGCATGGGTTTAATCAATAGCTTATGAGCAACTAGAACAAGTTTATCAAGGTTTACAACACAATCTTAAATTCAGCACAAGCTGTTTTTCCTGAGCAATAGTCACTAAATCATTTATAACTGGAGCTACAAAACTCCAAATCACTTTCCATTAATTTTCCTGAATATAGACTCGTATATCTTCCATCCATAAAATTTCCAGAATTTTAGGTTTGGCCAATCAATACCATATTTTTCTTAAAGTTTCCCCTGTTTCACTGTTTGACTAATCTGACCACTCTTCACTACGAATCAGATTTCTCATTTTACAGAATTCAAAATGTGTTGTATTTGATTTCATTTGAAACTAGACTCATTAAGGAGTCTAAGCATATAAATTTTATCTTATAACCATTTTTTTACAATTTATAATGATTTTTCTAAAAACGGAACAGAGGATTACAGTGTCATTCTGCACTGTCTCACACAACTTTAAATATCTCATTATCGAAAATAAATTTTCTTACACGGTTTCTTTTATAAGAAACTAGACTCATTAAGCTTTAATTTCATAATTTATTCAGCCTCCCATTCAATCCAAAAATTTATGGTGATTTTCTAAATTCATGTTACTGCTGCTGTCCTGAGCAGGTTTATCACAATTTTACTCTTCTGACATATCCTTTTAGCACTTCATAATATCATTTCCATTTGGCAACATATCATATCAATAACTTACCTATACTTCATAATAGCCATTAGGCTATATGCATAAAAATTTACAATAGAGTTATGATTCTTTTAATATGTGCTTAACATATCATACTCAATCACATTATAGGCTTTAATACTTAAAACTTACCTCGAACGCTAATGTACGTCAATTCCGACTATTCGACCAATTTCCCTTTTTCCACGATCCGACTTTGTTTCCATAAGCTCTTGATGCTCAATCAACAATTTTTAACTTCAAATTTGCAAACAGCAATGTCATCACTTTACATAACAGAAATTAAATTTCATTACTTAAACTATCCACGACAATCACCTTCCGAGCACCTTAATTTTCTTTAAGCTAAACCACCTCATAGTATACATATACACATTCGGCTAATTATAAAACAAATCAGCACTCATAACCGAATCATTGACTAAAATCACATTCGGTAATATGCTTTTAAATAATTTCAATATTTATTAACATCTAAAACTAATTTGCTTGGGGTGCCATGAATTATTCAAATCGGCCGAATATCATTGAATCTCTAAAATCATGCTTATAACCACTTGGCCGAGTTTCACATTTCAAAGCCACATATATATATTATTCAAAGTATTTAACAACACTTAAAAATCCAAAACCATAAAACTCAATTCATATAACACCAAACTCAATGCTAAATCACCCTAGGCACATTCGGCACTAGCACAAGCACACACACATTTAACTTTTCTAAAATTCAACTTTAACAAGCTTCCTATGCTTCCATGATAAAAACCGAATGCTCATCTTACCACCAACATGCATATTTAATTATCTCAAGCCTCTCTTAATCAATTTTATTCATAATAGCATGAACTCAACAATCCATTACTCATACAAAACAACATAACCGAAAACCTTACTCATTCCAAAAATTCAAATCTAAACTTGGTCACAAAAATAACTTGATATCTCACCAACACAACATCAACACCAAGCAAGAATGATGCATCCATGGCCGAGTGTCATTTCCATCACATAGCAAGATTTAGACCATGGGCTAGGTAGAACTCAAGCTAACAACTAAAACATGCATGCATCTCATGGAACATCATCAAACATACCTTAGCCTAGTTACATGCATGGCCGAACCTCTTCAATCTTTCTTCTTCCTTCGTCCTTAAAATTTTCGGCCAAGGATGAACCAAAGGATGAACACTTTTTTTTTTCTTTCCTTCAACTCACGGCAAGGGGGGGGGACAATCACACATATCCTTTCTTTTTTTTTTGTTTCTCATCCTACTAACACTAATATTTTATTGCCCATGCTCTTTATTTTATTGTTTCCTCCCATGATGCACCAACACAACATGTCTATGACATGTTTTGCCCATCACCATTTGTCCATCCTAATGTCATGGCCGGCCACTACTAGATGGGGGGAAAATTGACATGTAAGTCCCCCCTTTTTCAACATGCACTAATAGGTCCTTATGTTTTGATCTATCACGTTTCAAAAATGTCACACATAAGTCCTATTGACTAAATTCACATGAAATTTACTAAATCGAAGCTTAAAATTTTCACACATTTATTTTAGACAATAAATATCATGTTCAAATAATTTGGTTACTCGGTTTAGCGGTCCCGAAACCGCTTTTCGACTAGGGTCAAATTAGGGGTGTCACAAATTCAACAAGGATCGACAGCTGTTAGGAGGCATGTCAATCGAGAGCTATGAAAATGTTAAATTGGAATGTCCGTAGATTGAGGAGTATGCGGGCTATTTGAAGACTTAGACATATGTTGAAGATAAACAAACCCAAAATTATCTTCTTAATGGAGACTAAGTTGACGGGAAATCAAATGGAGAATGCTTGTAGGAAGTGCGATTTTAATATTGGCATAGATGTGGATGCTGGTGGTACAAAGGGTGGTCTAAGTCTAGTGTGGAATGGAAATGATCTGGTTCAGCTACAAAGTTTCTCGAAAAATCATATTGATGTAGAAATCACATAGATGATGGGGATAGAAACTGGTGTTTTATAGGTTTTTATAGGGTTCCAGAGGTGCAACATAGAGACGAGGGTGGGAGGTGTTACAAAATTTGGGGAGAAACCAAACTCTCTTTAGATGGTATGTGGGGATTTCAACGAAATTTTGTACTCGTTTGAAAAGAAATGTGGCGTGCCAAGAGATGAGAGAAGAATGGAGAGTTCTCGAAGGGTATTGGAAGATTGTCAATTAGTGGATGATAGTTTTTTTAGAAATCAATTTACTTGGGAAAGAGGAAACCTACTTGAAACGAATACTCATGAAAGGTTGGATCGGGGGGTAGCCAATGCGAAATGGTTGGATCTTTTTCCTGACTTCTCTATTTGCCATTTACCACATACTATGTCTGATCATTGTCTTTTGTTGATTAAAATTGAACAAAAGAATTTAGGTGCCATTGTTGTTTACTATATTAAATAAACAATCGTTTACCATATATAAAAAAACCCTTATCAAATTAGTTCACTAATTAATAAAAATTAAATTATAAAAATAACTACTATTACATAAATTTCTTTTACTAGTTAATAAAAAGTATCAACATACTATTTCTTAAATAACAAAAAGTATGGGTGCCATTGTTGCCTTGACTACACAAAAATTATTAGTAAACAAACACTTTAGAGACAAAGTCTATTTGTACCAAGTGCAAAAGACTATCAATAAACTGTTTTTTAAATAACAAAAATAACCTTAAAAGTAGTAAATCAGCATCAACTAGTAGAATTAAAAGGAAATGAAGATTGGATCAATTTCCCCACAAAACAAAATACAATATTTTGGAAACCTAACACTCGGTACTTGATCTGACGATATCTTTTGTTTATCGCAAGTTTCTATTAGTCATCTATGATCCATCTGCATAGAATGTTGGAAGCGTAATTAAATTAACTCAAATAATAACTTTTTATTACACACAAATAAACACAATACAAACTCTCCCTCTCTCTCTCTCTCTCTTTTTCTCTACACTAGCTGCTTTTAGTTTTTCTTTTTATAACTCACACACTTTTTCTCTCAAACTCACTAATTTTTTTCAGCACTCACACACCTGAACTATACATACATATATATAGACATAGTCAGCCGACTTTTTTCCTTGTCATGTAAGATATTTTTCCTTGCCGTGTAAGACTTTTCAATGTGTTGCCATCATCCTTGAAGTTTCCAGCATTATCCAATTTGCATGAGGTAAAAACCAATTTGAAAATAACTTCTTTAGCTGCATTTTTTGACCTTTAAAAGTTGGTTTGTTTTCTAACACTCCCTCTCAAACCTAACTTTTTATTCCAAGCTTTTCTTTGAATTTATGGAATATGTCTGCTTTCAATGGCTTCATAAAGATGTCTGCCAATTAATCTTCTGTTCTGAAGTAAACTAACTCCACATTTTTATTTTTCACTTGCTCTCGAATAAAATGATAATTTGTATCGATATGCTTGCTTCGACTATGAGATATTGAGTTTTTTTGCAAGAGATATTGTGGACTTGTTGTCAACATAAATTGTAATTGGACCTTCTTGTATAATAGATAATTCACCCAAAATATTCTTCAACCAAATTGCTTGACACGTGCATGTTGCAACAGCTATGTGTTCTGCTTCACACGTTGAGAGGGCTAGTATTTGTTGCTTTTTCGATGACCATGAAAATGTTGCGGAGCCAATGTGGAATAACTATCCGGATGTGCTTTTGCAATCATCCAAGTCACCAATATAATCACTATTTGAATAACCAACCAATTTTGAACTTTGTGAGTATGTATAAAATAAACCCTGATCCATTGTACCTTTGATGTATCTCAAAATTCTCTTTACTACAATCAGGTGATCTTGTTTTGGCTTCTCTATGTATTTGCTAACTATTCCTACTGTATACATGATGTCTGGGCGCATGATAGTCAAGTACCCTAAACTTCCAATGATACTTTTAAATAACGTTGGATTTACTGGCTCTCTAGATGAACCAATACTTAATTTCATGCCTAGTTTTGCTGGCGTGGCTACTGGCTTGTAATCTTTCATATTTAATTTTCTTAAAATTTGTTCTGCATACTTCTTTTAACACACAAACTTGCCTTCTTTCATTTGTTTCACTTCGACTCCAAGAAAGTATGACATTTCACCAATGTCTATCATTTCAAATTCTTTAGTCATGGTATTCTTAAAGTCATTGAACATACCTGGATTGTTTCCCATGAAAATCATATCATCCACATATAAGCACACGATCATGATGTCACCAACTTTATTTTTCTTCGTATATAGAGCATGCTCGTATAGGCTTTTCATGAACCCGTTCTTCTGAAAGTATTCATCTATTCTTGTGTTCTATGCTCTCAAAGCCTGCTTCAGTCCATGTAAAGCTTTATTCAAGCGATAAACTTTGTCTTCTTGTCCTTGTTTGCTATATCTAGGTGGTTGTTCAATGTAGATTTCTTTTTCCAAGTAGCCATTAAGAAATGCTGACTTCACGTCCATCTGATAAATTTTCCATTTCTTTTGTGTTGCAATTTCCATGAGAAGCCTTATAGTATCAATTCTGGCGACTGGGCAACTACTTCATCATATCAATTCTGGCGACTGGGCAACTACTTTATCATAGTCTACACCATATCTTTGCTTGTAGCCTTTTGCAACTAGTCTTGCTTTGTATTTCTCCACTTTTCCTTCTTTGTTGATCTTCGTCTTGTACTCCCATTTGACTCCAATTGGACTATGTCCTTCTAGTAGACTTATTAGCTCCCATGTGTCATTTCTTCTTATTGCTGCAATTTCTTCATCCATTGCTTTCTTCCATCTGACATCTTTAATTGCATCTTCATATATTATTGGATCATATTCTGTCATTAAATAGAATAATGAATAATCGAGTATTATTTCTATGGGTTCTGTAACCTCATAAATATCGCGTAAACTACGCATTCTTGCAGGTGCTTCCTCTAAGTTACTGGTATTGCTGCTAGTTGGTGATGATGATGTTGTAGGAGTTGTTGCAACAGGACTTGGAGGAGGGCTTTGATCATCACCTTGTTCTTGATTAATGAAGCCGTCGTCTTTGTCATCACTAAAAAATAATCCTTCAATTTTCTTTTCTTCTTCACTCTATCTCCAATAATTAGCTCCATCAAATTCAACATCTCTTGAGATAATAACTTTCTTGGTGAGAGGGTTGTATAACCTATATGCCTTGCTTCTCTTTTCATAACCAATGAAAATACATTTTACTCCTTTATCGTCAAGCTTATTTCTTGTCTGGTCAGCAACATAAGCATATGCGATGCATCCAAAAATCTTGAGATGTCCAACTCCTACCTTTTGATTGTTCCAAGCTTTGTTTGGAATTTTGTATTTCACACTTTTTGTTGGACATCGGTTTAACAAATAAACAATACATTGAACAGCTTCAGCCTAGAAAGTTCTTGGTAAATGCTTGCCTTTAACCATGCTTCTTGCCAAATCAAGAATACTGCGCTTCTTTCTTTCAGCGACTCCATTTTGTTGTGGCGTATACGCAGTTGTCAACTAGTGAATAATCCCGTGTTCCCTGCAAAAACTTTCAAATAACTTTGAAGTATAGTCACCACCTCTATCAATTCTGAGTATCTTAATGAAATGTTCACTCTGTTTTTCTACCATGGCTTTGAACTTGATAAACTTGTCAAATGCTTCTGATTTTGTTTTAAGAAGATATATCCAAATTTTTCTACTAAAATCATCAATAAAAGTAACATAGTACCTGTTTCCACCAAGTGATGGTATATCAAAAGGACCTGCTATGTCAGAGTGCACGATCTCCAATGGTCTTCTGGCTTGTCGAGTTTTTCTCGTTTCAAAAATCTGTCTGTGTTGTTTTCTTTTAATGTAGGCTTCACACAGTTGATCAGGAGGATTAATTTTTGGCAACCCATTCATTATATTTTCTTTTGACAATAGCTTCAGACCTGAAAATCCAAGATGCTCGAACCTTAAATACCACAACCATGATTCATCTTTAATTGCATTCTTCATACATTTCACCTCTCCAAATTCAATGTCAATAGTAAATAGATGGTTACGCGTCATATCAACTTGGGCAATTAATTCACCACTCTTATTTTTTAAGGTTAGTATGGAATCCTTCATATGTACTTCATATCCTTTTTCTAGAAGCTGTCCAAGGCTGATGATGTTGGTTTTCAAAGCTGGTACATAATAAACATCTGATATGAACTTCTTTTCTCCATTCTTTTGTGTAATAGTAACTTTTCCTTTACCTTTGACAAGTCTTTTCGGTCACACTTGTGATTGCTGGCGCAATTATCAAGATACCAAATATTTTTACTTGATTTTTCACTTTTTTTATAATTGAGGAATACACTAGATTCCACATTTTCTTTTTCTTTAGCTGCTGCTACATGATTTCTCTCCTCCATCTTGGGATTTAATCTACACTCGTAACTATAATGACCATATTTATTGCAATTATAACATTGTACTTGAAATTTATTTCCTTGTTGAAATCTACCTCTGCCTAGACCTCGGCCCCGAGCTCCTTGTCCATGACTTGATGTTTGATATTCTTCACTTGTTTGGACTTTACCATATGATTGATTGCCTCGTCCACGTATTCCTCGTCCACCTCTATTTCTGCCTTTAATCCTCCATGGTATCCTCCATCATTGCTCGTACCTTGTCCAAAGTTATCCCTAGCTCCACTTTCATTGAAGGACAACTTGCTTTGCAAGACTTGGTCCGAATTTCAAGTATCATCATTTAGCTTCATTTTATGCTCATGGGTTTGGAGGGAACCCACAATTTCGTCGATTGATATTTGTGATAAATCTTTTGACTATTCAATGGAAACCACCATATAATCAAATTTGCATGTCAATGACCGCAAATTTTTTTCCATTACTCTGACATCATCAAGTGTTTCTCCATTTCTTTTCATTTCATTTACCACCGCTTTCACTTGGATGACATAATCATCAACGCTATTTGAAGGTTTCATTTTCAACTTCTCAAATTCAACTCTAAGGGTTTTTAAACGTGCCTTTTTGGCTTTTTCTGCTCATTGAAGGGATTTTTGTAAAATTCCACATGCTTCCTTTGATGTCTTCACATCTTAAATTTTTTCAAAGGTTTATTCATCAATACCTTGAAAAATAAAGAACAACACCCTTTTATCCTTTTTACGAGCTTCTTTCAATACTCTTTTTTCTTCGTTTGTCAAAGCCGCTTCGGCAGTTGTATTTTTGAGCTCAACATATCATTCTTCGACAATGTCCCAACAATCTTAAGAACTGAGCAAGGCCCTCATCTGGATGCTCCAGTTTCCATAATTTGTCTTTGTTAATTTCGAGATTTGTGGTTGAATCATGTTTGCCATTGTGACATCAACACGAACCTAGCTCGGATACCACTTGTTGGAAGCATAATAAAATTAACTCAAATACTAATTTTTTATTACATACAAATAAACACAATACAAACTCTCTCTCTCTCTCTCTCTCTCTCTCTCTCTCTCTCTCTCTCTCTCTCTCTCTCTTTTTCTCTTTACACTAGCTGCTAGTTTTTCTTTTTATAACTAACACACAGTTTTTCTCTCAAACTCACTAATTTTTTTCAGCACTCACACACATGAACTATACATACATATATATAGACATAGTTAGCTGACTTTTTTCCTTGCCGTGTAAGACCTTTTTCCTTGCCATGTAAGACTTTTCAATGTGCTGCCATCATCCTTGAAGTTTCTAGCATTATCCAATTTGCATGAGGTAAAAACCAATTTGAAAACAACTTCTTTAGCTGCACTTTTTGACCTTTAAAAGTTGGTTTGTTTTCTAACATAGAATAGATAATGAGGATGCTCATAGAGAAATAGTGGTTTCTTTTACGTCTGGTTTCATTTTATACCCCACAAAACTACCTGAACCTATTCATTTTAAGTACAAGGAACCATCTACTAGTTCCAGACCAATCTTTTCAATACTACTGCAACTCATGCACTGCACCATCAAACAAAACTAAGACATCATAATAGAACACTGCCATTACAGTTATAAAGCAAAATGAAGCAAGTGATAGAACCATATGCATGTACCTACATAACAAAATGAAATGCTCAAACATGTTATTTCCATGGCCTTTAATTCTCTAGGGGGATGTATTCGAAGGAACTATATATTGCAGACCTGAAATTTCACTAGATTGCATGATTTAGAACAAAAATAAGGCACTAAATCTTGGAGGAAAAAATGAAACACCTAATAAGCTCTTGTTTGAGGAGAAGAGATTCTTATAAACATGGGAAAAAGTTGAGATGGATCAACTCCCACTCTTGCAAATTTAATAAGAACAATGTGAAGATTACTTAAAGCTTAGTTCTTTTTTTACTTGAATCAATATCATGCAAACATCATGTATTGATGAGTGCATATTAGACTAAAAAAAAACATAATGTTTATGCGCATATAAAAAAATGGTACTTATACCATGTTTACTAACACATCACATGCATATATATATGTTCATGATTGAACTTTTCCCACATACATTAATATAGGAAATGTAAATTTGTGTTGTGGATAATCATTTTTCATGTCAATTTATGCTTTACATGAAAAAGATAAAAAATACTTGCTACAACATGCTTACATCTAAATTCAATTCTATTTTATACCTATCAAACATTATTGCAATTGAAAAAAAAAACCACATTGTTACCACAACACCATTATTTCTTTTCACTATGAACAGAAGCCAATGATCTAAAAAGAAATAATTTATTTAACCTTAATCTTAAAACAATTCGTAGAAACAAATTGACTTGTTCATTTAAGGAGATTTTTTCCTTGAATCAACTGAGGAAATCAAGTGGGCTTTGACGACAGAGGAAGGAAGTGGGAGCCTGGAGGTGAAGGTGGTGAACGACACCAATGGACAGAGGGAGGGGGATTAGGGATTTAAGTTTTGTAATTGGGATTTGGGAATAAGAGGGAAGGGGGCACGGGAAAGTGGAAACTAAAGTTAAAATTTTAAAATAGTTAAAAAAATAATTAAAACATTTAGTATATAATTTGGGCCAGGCCTGGTCTATTTTTTAAACAAGCATCATTTTTTTTTGCAAGCCTATTTTTCGAGCCTATATTTTTACCCAAACCCTCCCCTTTTTCAAGCAGGCCTTTGGGTCGGATCGGGTGGCCCAACCCATAAATAAGTCTAGTTCTAACCATCTTCTTTGGCACAAATTTAGATCATTTTGAGTCATCAAATACTTCAAACTTTTCTGATCAAAGAATACATGACATTTCTCTCCATATAAATAATGTCTCCATATCTTTAATGCTAAAACGACTGTTGTTGTAACATGAGTTGGATAGTTTCTCTCATGAGGTTTAAGCTGACGAGATGCATAAGTTATAATATTACCTTTTTGCATAAATACAAATCCCAACCTATTCAAGGATGAGTCAGTTTGATTTGGGAGAAAAATTAATTTCAACAATGGCGAAAAATATTATGCAAAGAAGGAGATGAAAAGAAAATGGAGAAAAAATAGGGAGAGACAACAAAATTTCTGTTTGATTTGGAAAAAAGAATTCAAATGTTATTAGGGAAAGTGCTAAATGCTTAGGGTTTTCAAACTTTAAGGGTTGTTTAGTAGTTTCCCCTAGTCTATTGAAATTAAAAGGTAATGGAATTAGGTAAGGGGTGAGTTGAACTTGGGTAAGAAAAGGGAGATAAGGTGTATTGACCATTAAGCTACTACACATTTCTTATTTAATTTCTACAATAATATTTATTTTAGTATGATTTTCATCCTAGTTTGCTGAAAATAAAAAGAAAAGAAATGAGAGAAAAGAGTTGAACCTAGGATCTCTAAAAAAAGCACTAACTACCTAATCATCAAACCTATTCAATTACTTAGTTACTTATTACAATTAATCTTGTATATTTTTGGGCATGACAATACAAGCACATTGTGAGATTTGAACCGAGAACCTTAAAACCTTCCTTCCCTCAACTTCACTATTTCAACCAAATTTTCATATAAATTTTTGGCCCTCCAACTTCATATATATATATAAAAGTCATTTTAGCCCTTAATTTAATTTTTCGCCTCTTTTAGCTCTTAAATTTTCGTTGGTTGTCATATGAACCCCAAAATGTATGAAAATTTAATATTTATTAACTTTGCTTACATGGCATACACGTGGATGCCACATTAACAATTATATATTTTAAAATGTAAAATAAAAATTTTCATAAATTGTAAAAATTATTAAAAAATTAAAAAGTATAAAATTATTTTTAAATTTTTTAAAAATTAACGAATTGCTAACCTTATATGCACGTGGGCTTCCACGAATATGCCACGTCAGCAAATTTAATAGATATTAACTTTTCCATTTATTTTGGGATGATTTGACAAATAATGTAAGTTTAAGGACTAAAAGAGATAAAAAAATTAAATAGATAGCTAAAATGATTTCTTTATTGTAAAGTTGGATGACCAAATAAATCATGTACATTTATAATATACATATATATATTTCATCTAATACTAAATAATAATATAACAAACTATGTTGCATTAAATTATATTAATAATTCTAAAAACTTTTCTCTTTTTTTTTCTCCAAGCTGTTTGCTTCTTATCTTTTGTTTTGCTTAGTGGTGGTGTCAACCTCCGGGCTAGCTATCGCCCGCCTTTTTCTTTTCCCATCAACCCTTTCTTTCTTTCTTCTAATTCACTACATATGTCTTCTCCCTTTTCAATTTGCATATTTATTTTGCGGGTATCTTTGTTGTCTTAACAAATTGTGATGGATAGATGATGATGCTTGTTGTTCGCTAAAACTCCACCGGCCACCAGTAGTTTTTCTTGAAAAGTGGGTGGCTCTTCGTTAACTTCTTAATTTGTTTGCTCTTATGGCACATTTTTTAGTCTTGCTTATTTAGTTTTATAAGTAATTTTAGGGATGATTTTGTTGCCGTTCTCTCTAGTTTGATGAATGCTCGATTCTTTTGTCACTTTTTGCTCGCCACTTTGGACCATTTGTGACTAATTTCATTATCATATTAAGTGTTTGCAATCACTCCAGATGTGTCATGCTTGAGTTATGACAAAGCCAATTGTCAACGTGTCGTAATGTTATAATAATACTAAGGCTAAAGCCTTTGTTATGTTGATGGAGCTTATCCTTCACCATCTACGATGAGTGTTTGTTTTTTTTTCTCTGAATGGTATGATTCCATACATTAAATGAATTAGTGAATTTATCTTTAAAAAATATAATAACAATAATAATAAATAAATAAATTGGGAAATGGTAAAATAATAAATAATTATCCTTTTCAATCGTAAATTTGACATCGAATGAGAAGGACAACGCACTGAATTGGTGTTAAAGCGAACACCAAGACTTTAGCTTCAGATTCGACTGCATTGGGGTGCCTTAGCATCAAAATGTGCTCTAAAACTAGATATATAAAAAATTAAGAAAGGACGATTTTCTTTTAAACAATTCTTGTGTAATTAAAATCATCTAAATCATACCCATCTTCTTATCTTTCCATTTGTTTTTCTCTTTTTCGCACTTTCTCTCCAATATCATTTGCTTTCCTCTTATTAAAACCCTAATCCTTTCCAGTCTCAGCCAATTTTAATTTTTCTGCCAGCAAGAACCGCTCGAAGACAAAAACTTAACGCAAAGGATCATAGCTGAGCTGAAGAAATAATGAAGAAGCCAATTTTATTAGGAACTTCAACGGTAACAAGCAGAACGCCATGTTGCAGCAAAGTTGGGATAAAGAAAGGGCCATGGACCGCGGAAGAAGATGAAGTCTTAGCTAATTACATCAAAATAGAAGGCGGAGGAAGGTGGCGAACCTTGCCTAAACGAGCTGGTTTACTTAGATGTGGGAAGAGTTGCCGTCTCCGGTGGATGAATTATCTCCGACCCACCGTCAAACGAGGTCCTATTGCTCCTGATGAAGAAGATCTTATTCTTCGTCTTCATCGCTTGGTCGGAAACAGGTCATCTCTTCCTGATATTCATAATCATGAAACTTATTTTCGAGGTTTTTCTTTTGATTCCCTTTTAGGGTTTCTTGCAAGTTAATTCCAATGATTCATCTTTGGCTTTTTTTGAAGGTACTAGCAATATCACACACACACATATATATATGCATATGAATATATGAACTGTAAGATCAAGGGTTCTTACACTCTGAATATTTTCAGGTGGGCATTGATAGCTGGGAGGATTCCGGGACGAACAGATAATGAAATAAAGAACTACTGGAATACCCATCTAAGCAAGAATTTAATCAGCCAAGGAATAGATCCAAGAACCCATAAACCATTGAACCCTGTTAGCCATAGTTCATCACAAGCTAACCAGGATGATGATGATGATGTCCCAGAATCAAACCCTAATCCCCCAAGCTCCTCCAAATCTTCTGAATTAATGGGAGAAAAAACTAATTCCATGGCAACTACTAACCTGGAATCTCATCAGATATATCAACACCAACAAGAGGTTGGTGAT
The DNA here is from genome assembly GCF_007990345.1 of Gossypium hirsutum. Lineage (NCBI taxonomy): Eukaryota > Viridiplantae > Streptophyta > Magnoliopsida > Malvales > Malvaceae > Gossypium > Gossypium hirsutum. Next base: position 67,061,633 of record NC_053436.1, on the reverse strand, counting down.
GATTGTATGGGGCAGCCAAGCAGCAGCGGGAACGGGGGAGACTTGGTTGAAAATGGCAACGAAGACCATATGTTCTCTTTGTTTCTGGATTCTTTGATTACCGACAATCAGCAGCAGCAGCAGCAATCTAATAATGGCGACCTTTGGGAAGCTGAAATCATGTCTCCAATGGTGGAGTTTGGGAACCCCCAAAACTACTTCAATCATCACCAGCAGCATCCTTAGCAAAGCTGCCAAAGTAGTAGATGCATTTTGGTTTTACATTTCATATTATAAATTGAAAATGGATTAGAAAGTATAGGTTTCATTTGTATGCTTGGGTGGTTGTTGTTGTATGTAGTTTTCGTCTCTTTGGTTGTGTTAATTGTTCAGCGAAGAACTGCTTGTTGTAAAAAAACATGAGATCTACCTTGGCTTGTATCAGCCCCTAAAATAATGTACTCTCTTCGCTTATGTTTGAAAATATAAATTTGTACATAATTACTGTTATATTAGTAAAAATTAAATATAAAATTTAATTAGTAATAAGTTTTTATTTTAAAAAATTATTTATTTCATAAATCTTATTTTATATTATTTTAGATAATTTTAGCTAAAATTTAAATATAATAATTTAAATATTTTTTTAATAATCAAAGTATTTTTCATATATGTTTTAGTCCACCAAGATTAATCTCTTACAACAATATTATTTTCAATGTTGAATATTTCTCTTTTTTTTTCATAAACAAAAGAGAGATAATTTATTTTAAATATAAGGTCCTTTGAAAACAAAATCACCTTAATATTTTTAAACTATTCAATTGTTTTTTGAAAATTTTATATTATGTAAAAATTTAATATGATTATGTAAAAATTAAATGTTAAAAATTTAATGAAAAAAATTAATCGTTTATTGAAAAAATATTGTTTCAAATTATATAAAACCTCATGAAAATAGCTCAGTTTCCACATATCAATTTAAATAAAAAAAATAAAGGAAAATATTTGATGTATTATTCATGCATAAGACTCATGCACCACTGGTGAATAATAATATGATACATTATTTTTAAATAAAACAAAAATATTAAAGAACTTACAAAAAAAATTACTAATAATTTTATTTAAACATAATTGAATAATAATTAATTATAAATAAATGCTAAAAATCTAAAACTTAAACCCTTAAAATCAACATCCTAAACTCAAGAATTAGTAATATTTATTTATAATAGTTACTGTTAATGTTTAATTATTTTTAAATAAAATTATTTATATTTACTTACAAGTCTTTATATTTTATATACTATTTTTCACGGATAATATATATTCACGATGCATCAAAAAGTAAATAAGTTTAAAAGGATAATTAGCAACCCTCGTTGATTGAATAGCAAGGAAAATCTTGGATCCTTGCCACTTTCTCCGAATTGCATTTTCAAAATGAACTTTTTATATTACTTTCGAAATTATAATTTTATGGAAAGATATATGAAAATTAACTTTATTAAGGTTGGTGACTTTAGAAGCTGAGAATGGCAGATAACACACACATGTGAAAGTTTGCTGTGCTTAAAGTAGGTGGCATCCACGTCCAAGTACGCATATAAATACACACCACGGATCCGCATACATAATTTAACATTAAAATAATTTTATACATCGTTTTTACCAATTATTTTTTAATAATTTAACACTTATATCTTATATTTTATTTATATATATTATATGTCAAATGTAACATAAATTAAAATTTTTTAACTATTTTTTATGTAAAAAGTTTTAATCATTCAATAAATTTAATATATCCTGTATTTTAAATCTATATGATGGAGATATTGGATCGATTTAAAAATTTACAAGCATAACAAATACAATTATATCAATAAATTCAACAGTTAGATCATTAAAAAAATATGAAGAATATAGAATTTTATATTGATATAAGTGAATCCCTCTATATGTATAAGAATAAAATTTGATGTGCGCAATATTTTAACTCAATAATATATTAAATATGGTATATGTAAATGAGCCGGTTCAGACAATGTCATAGTTTAAATCTTTATTTTTTATCCAATTTTATTCAAACTCAAGTCCAAATCAATTCAAACAAATAGTTTAAAATAAAATATTGAAAATATTTTTATATTACTATTTATATAATTAAATTTTGTATAAAATTGTAATATTTAGATTTAAAGAATAATTAAGGCTTAATTAGCTAGCGTAAATGAAGGATTGCCTTGTAACTTCAATTCATAAATTATAAAAATATCTTTTTATATTTAAAATAAGTATATTATTAAATAATTTTTTTATATTTTTAATAAAATGATTAAAAATTTCATATTGTACATTTTACCTTTACCATTCTAACGAAAGGTTTGTTTTAATATTTTTTTTTATATTTTAATATTACTATGCGAGATATTCTATTGTTTGTATCTATACTATTATTTTAACATTTAATTAAATTGATGTTATATGATAACCGGACCCTAACTCGATTCAAGAAATTACAAAAATATTATGCTATATTTAAAATAAGTTATATTATTACAAGGGTACATTTGTCTTTTTATACTTTTAATAAAACTAATAAAAAATTTGCATTTGATGAGATTTGGCTACTACATTCACAAAATTTTATCTTTACTACTCCAACGAAAGCTTTATTTAATATTTTTGTACAATTTGATATTATTTTTCAAACTATTTCATCAATTGTATCTATACTATTATTTAAACTCCTGGTTAAGTTGGTGTCACGAGTCAACGGGACACCAACTCAATTCAAGAAATTATGAAAATGCAATTTCATATTTAAAATAAATTTATATTATATTTTTGTCTTTTTATATTGTTAATAAAACCAATAAAAATCTTGTATATGGTGAAATTTAATAATGTTGTTAATTGAGTTAATGTCACAAGTCAACTCGACAACTCAAATTTGATAAGAATTTTTTTTAGGTAAGTTGGCGCTGTTCGTATGATTCAGTTGCTATATAAATCATTTATGACTACATTTTTATTATTGAATTTTTCTTCACAAACATGATAATATTTGATATTTTGGTAACATGTTAAATAATGCTACTCAACATAATGACATTTTAACATGCTATAGAAAAATGACTATATGAAATAACATTGAGAATAAAAGTGTTAATTCAAAGCCTTAACAGCAACGCAACTAGCGTGATTCAAACTTAGACTACACTTAAAGTAATGAACACCTTAACCATCGGGATAATAAATGGAGTTGAATAAAATTGATAAATTTTCTTTTATAAGTTTTATTTTTATGAGATAAAATACTTATTGCATCCTCTTCCTCTTCCTTTTTTATATAAATTATATTTATTAAAAAGTTATAGTTGAAAAAAAATTACTACAATAAATTCCTTTCTTTCTCTATGTATCCAAATAAATTATTTCACTTTATTTTTAATTTTCATTTTATAGTCAAAGTTGTTTTTATTCATTTAGTGTTATAGAGTAATCTTGTTCTGATAAAACCTTTCCACTGATAATAGTTATAAAATTCAAATTTAATTTAAATGCATGAGAAAAATGCCCACAGTCAATTCATCTAACCACTTAATGATATATATATATAATTTTAATATAAGCTTTCCTTTCCTTCAACATGAAACTAAAAGAGTAGTTATTTATTTATAATTACACATGTGGTATATTTAAATAACTATTATTTTTTTGTAAAAGTATTTAGGTAATCATTATAATTAATAGTTATTTTTAAAGATTAAATACATATTGTCAGATAAATACTTTTAAAAATTTTTATGATTAAAAGAATGTAATTATATTATTTTTTATAATTATATTGTGGTCTCTAGGGGAATGTAACGAAGATCAATAAGAAGTTGAAAAAAATAATAGGAGCGAAATTATAACTTGAAAACATGAAGATCTACTCCAATGTTGTGATTACGCTCACCGCAGCCATTACCTACAACTAAAATCCTCGCGGTTGAAGATTGCAAGGCAAAATTAAAAATAAAAATGAAGAATTGTTTTAGATGTAAGGGAAAGATCATGATGGAAAAGTAACACTAAAAGGCAGCCAAAGATTATATTTGAATAGATAAAAAAAAAAAAAACCAAGAAATTTGGAGATGAAGACGTAAAGGTGCATGCGCTCTAACTTATGTCAACAACCCATTGCCCTGCATGCATGATTCCACTGACCTACCCTTCTATATATTTTTCCTCACTCCAACCCACACAAAGGAAACAAAAAGAATCTTTATTTTATAAGAATAGAATAAAGAAATTTAAAATTAATTAAATTTAGGAGTCTTATTTTATCATCTAACCCGATTTGATTTATTTTAATCGAATTAAGTTAAATGAATTTTGAGTCGAGTGAAATTGAATAAATTTAAAAAACTATTGAATAGGTAAATTGAAATCTTGTTGGCGATATGATTAAATTCCAAATTGGAGCATATAAATTTGAGCCAATATATATTTGAAAACTCTTTCAAAGTAGTATAAGTGGAAAAACAAGATAATTTAGTATGATAAATTTAATTTGATAATTTACTTATTTAAAGCCTCAAATTTATCATTTTGAATTTTTTTTGTAAAAAATATAATTTAACATTTTAATATAATTTTTAATAAATTTATATTTTTTTAATTTTTAAAATAATTTTATAAAATTTTGTAATATTTTATAAATTTTTTGAAAATTTTGAAGATTATTTTGAATTTTTTTGTATATTTTCTCGAGAGGGACTAATTTGCTCATTTTAAAAATCAACAATAACCCACAAGGTATTTACATCATTAATTTTCATTTGAGTTATTTAAGTTGTAAAATTCAACTTGACTTAAACTTGAAAAACAAAATTACTTATTTGAGTTGATTAGGAAAAACAAATAACTCAAATTGATTAATTCAAAATTCGAAAGAAAAATTCAATTATTTTTCAAATTGAAAACTATTTTTCTTGCACCTACTTTTGATTCTAAAAGAGTGAGCTAAATAGAAAATTTATGTTAGGCCTCTCAAAGATACATTCGGATGGAGGCTAAAATTAAAAATAACGATGGAATTGAGTATCCATTAGGATTAAAACATGTATTTTGATGGTAAACCGTAATGAGATGAATTATTGTAAGATGGAGACATTAGATTAAAATGAATATTTTTGTATAATGAAAATTAACCTATTTGATATTTAGGAAAATTTGGTAATTATATATCTATACATAATTTTATATATTCATTAAATTATTTTTTTAATTTGTTAATGAATCTTATTAATAATATCATAAATGAATGTATAGGTTATAACATTTCCTACATGTTACAAGTATGAGATACTACTACATGAAAGCATACACACGATACTTATAAATTTCAAAAGATTAAACTTTTAATGTTATAAATGCTATCTAGTGGATGCTCAACATTTTATCTTCTTGTAACTCTTTTTTTATTTATTTATGTATTAGAAAATGAGAAGCCTAATTTCCCTATATATATAGGAGTATACTACTTGTAAAGATGATGGAAATAGAAGAAAATGTAATAGAAATGTAACACCCTATACCCGTATCCTAAACCGTGGCGGAATACGAGGTATTACCCAACTTTAAACTCGACCTTTCATTCATTTCCGAGTTATCGAAACTCTGTTCAATTTTAAAACTTAACAACATATCCTGAATATGGGTTTACGAGGCCCAAAACACACATCGTAAATCATTCGGGACCATTTCAGGCCCTCTTTTTTTCCAACTATAGAAAATTGTCACTTAACACAAGGACACACGCCTGTATGGATGGGTAACACGCCTGTGTGACCATTTTGACATGGTTGTGCTGATGGCCCGTGGACTCACACGGCCTAAGCACTCTGGGAGACGCCCGTGTCCCACACCCGTTTAGAATTAATTTCTAATTCACACCTACAGGGGTTTTCACATGGCCAGACACACGCCCGTGTCATTGGCCCGTGTCCCTCACACGGTCACGACACGCCTGTGTCTTAACCTGTGTGCAAAAACATGGATATTCTGTTTTTGACGTTAACATGCTCATGATGTCACACAGCCAAGGCACACGCCCGTGTGCTAAGCCATACCCTCCACACGGCTGTGACACGCGACCGTGTCTCTGCCCTTGTGTTTATTACCATGCAGACTGACTTGAAAATTTTACGTGCAGGGGACTCACGGCCGAACCACACACCCATAGGGCAGACCGTGTGTCACACACGGCCTAGACACACATCCGCGTGCCTACTCGTGTGGACAGTATAAGGCTATTTACCAAGCCTCATTGCCACCCTTACATATATAGTTCCATACAAATACCAACCAATATCGAAACAAGTATAACTCCTATAACTAAATCAGCCACAATAGACATTCATTCAACCATTAGGATGCATCTTGTGTAAATTCAAAATGAATGTTAGCCATCATTCAAGGCTTAATACAAATTGAAGGGTTTCCAACCCAAGCCAACACATATGGCCAAGCCTCAATAACATAAAATAATAATATCTGAGTCCTATACATGCCATATTCAAAAATATAAATCCAACTATACCGAATGCTTCAATTGATAGTGTGATCGATATCTCTGACTTTTGGAATCCTTGAGCTAGTTAGGCGGCACTGTAAGGAAATGGAAAGGAAAGGGAGTAAACATCAAGCTTAGTAAGTTGTATATAAATAAGTATACAACAATAATTTATCCATAATCAACATGCTCATAACACCAAAGTAGGCATAAGTGTAACTTACTCAATACCATCTATACAAGTCACCTATTATATATATACTGAGCTCATATCTCATACGTACCAATTAGGTACCTGTACCATTCACAACATGATTATACTTTACTCATTAGCTTAAGAACATAACGTTCATTTTTGAACCATTTGGAACACTACCGGATATTTATTAAACCTCAAACGTAGGTAAGGTGCCGATGCCATGTCCCAGACATGGTCTTACACTAGTTCATATCTCAAGTTGATGTCATATCCCAAACATGGTCTTACACTGACTATCATCTCGTAGCCGATGCATGTCCCAGACATATCTTACACTAGCATACGTCTCGAGGCCAATGCATGTCCCAGACATGTCTTACACTAGCTCTCGTCTTAATGCCGAACCCATGTCCCACATATGGTCTTACACTGGCTCCCATAATGTGGCCGATGAATGTCCCAGACATGTCTTACACTAGCTCACAAACAAATGACCCAAACGTCATCGCATGAATATTCGATTTACTTCTTCAGGTTACAACGGAATTTCCACTATCTCAATTATCATTATGCATTCTCAATTTCACAACCAAACAATTCATGCTATGTTAACTCAATACAATTCAATACATACATTAAAAATGTAGTTGTATTATTTACATACAACTTACCTCGGATTACAAAACGTATAAGACTAGTCGGTTTAGTCGATTTGTTTGGCTTTCCTCCGGTCTAGGTTCAGATTTGACAATTTTTGATCTATATTAGCAAAATACACTCATTTAGTCACTAAATTCAATTAGGCAAATCAAAATTCACATCTTCGGTAAAATGATCATTTTGCCTCTAGACTTTGGCAAAAATTACTATTTTACCCCTACGCTCGAAAATCTATTTTTATCGAATTTCTTTGCATCTTAAGTTTAGCTAAAATCTTTTTACTCTTATAGCAACTCCAAAGTCATCATATTTCACACATTTATCAACTATTTTACAACTTGTGCAAAATAGTCCCTTTAGGTGTTTTCATGGTAACACCTTTCACAAAAGTTGTCTATTACACAACTAAGACTCATATTCTTCCATAAAATTTCAGAAAACACCCTAAATTCTCTCATGGAAAAACCCTAAACCTTCAACCATTTTGCAAGATATACCCCTCATTTGAAAGCTCATGCTTCAAAAGTCTAAAAAATACAAAAATCATCAACAAAGGACATGGAAATCACTTACTTGTGAGTGCCCCAAGTTGCTGAAAATTTTAAAGTTCAAAACCCTCCTATGGCTGATAAAAATCAATGAAGAGAAGAAAACTAAAAAGGATGTGGCCTTTGTTTTTTTTTTAATTTAAAACTAGTCAAAATTGGTGACCAAACACCACCTAATTTTGACTTTCCTATCAAATTGTCTCCTATGGCCGGCCACCCTAGTCTCTAAGGGTCTAATTGCTCTTTAAAGACCTCCAAATTTTATCCTCTAGCTATTTGACATCTTTAGCTATCAATTTAAGACTTTTGCACTTTCTGTTATTTAGTCCATTTTCGCAATTGGGCTTATAAACGTTAAAATTAATCTACCAAAATTTTCATTCACTATAATAACCATGCTATGACTCTATTTTGATAATAAAATAGTTTCTTTAACTTCAAATTTGTGGTCCCGAGACCACTATTCCGACTAGCCCCAAAATCAGACTGTTACATTTCTCCCCCTTAGGGATTTTCATTCTCGAAATCCTACCGGTGAACAAGTTCGGGTACTGGTCTCTCACAGTCTCTTCGGGTTCCCATGTGGCTTCCTCGACTCCATGTCTATTCCACAAAACTTTCACAAATGCTATACTCTTATTTCTTAACTGTTTTACTTCCCGAGCTAAAATCTTGCCCGACTCTTCACCATAAGTCATGTCCGAATGAATCTCAACCTCTAACGGCGAAATCACATACGAAGGGTCTGATCTATATCGACGTAGTATGGATACATGAAACACATCGTGAATCTTTTCAAATTCAGGTGGCAAGTCTAATCGGTAGGCAATCGGTCCTACTCTCTCAATAACCTCATAGAGCCCTATAAAACGATGACTCAGCTTGCCTTTTCTACCAAATCTGAGGACTTTCCTCCATAGGGACACTTTCAAAAATACCTTATCACCGACTTGAAATTCAATTTCCTTTCATTTCAAATCCGCGTAGGATTTCTGTCTATTCGAGGCGGCCTTCAAGCAGTCACGAATTACTTTAACTTTCTCTTCAGTCTCTCTGACTAAATCGACCCCGTGAACCTGACTCTCTCTGAGCTCTGTCCAATATAAGGGCGTTCGAAACTTTTACCCATACAAAGCCTCATAAGGTGCCACTTTCAAAATTTTCTGATAACTATTATTATAGGCGAATTCAACCAACGGTAGATACTTTTCTCAACTACCTTGGAACTCAAGGATGCAACACCATAACATGTCCTCTAATATTTGTATTACTCTCTCTGATTGACTGTTGGTTTGCGGATGGAAAACTGTGTTAAAACTCAACTTTGTTCCCAATGCCTCTTGTAACTTTTTTCAAAATCTCAAGGTAAATCTCGGGTCTCTGTCTGAAATAATCGATATGGGCACCTCGTGTAGTCTCACAATCTCGAAAACATACAAGTCGGCTAATCTTTCAAGGAAGTAGTTGGTATGCACAAATATAAAGTGTGCCAACTTTGTTAGCCTATCCACAATAACCCAAATAGCATCCTTTTTCTTCGGGGTTACTTGCAAACCCGTCACAAAATCCATAGTGATCCGATCCCACTTCCACTAGGGGACCACGATAGGCTAAGGTAGACCCGAAGGTACTTGGTGCTTAGCCTTCACTTGTTGACACATTAGGCATTTAGTCACAAACTCTGAAATGTCTCTTTTCATACCGACCACCAATACATTTTATTAAGGTTGTTGTACATTTTTACACTGCTCGGGTGGACGGATAAACAACCACTATATGCCTCTCTCAAAATCTTCTGAATAAGCTCATTGTTTTTGGGTACACAAACTCTGTCTTTAAACATTATACATCCATCGGTACTAATACGAAAATCTGATTCAACTCCCGACTCACACTGAGTTTTCTTGGCTTGCAATTTTTCATCACATTTCTAAGATTCTAGGATTTCTTGAAGAAACGTTGATCTAGCTTCCAACTCTGCTAAAACCGAACCATCATCAGACAAAGCCATACTATTATTCATTGCTCTCAGCGCAAATAAGGATTTTCTACTCAACGCATCGGCAACCACGTTCGCTTTTCCCGGGTGGTAGTCGATAATCAACTCGTAATCCTTTATTAACTCTAACCATCATCGTTTCCTTAGGTTCAACTCCTTTTGAGTCGTCAAGTACTTAAGGCTCTTGTGATCAGTGAACACTCGACACTTCTCGCCATCTAAATGGTGTCTCCAAATTTTCAACGCGAATACTATAACATCTAACTCTAAATCATGCGTAGGGTAATTTTTCTCACGTGGCTTTAATTGTCTTGAAGCATAAGCTATGACCTTGCCTTCTTGTATAAGCTCGCACCCCAAACCATTCAAGGAGGCGTCGCTATATACCACAAACTCCTTTCCCAACTCCGGTTGCACTAACACTGGGGCTTTGGTCAACAAAGCCTTTAATTTCTTGAAACTCTGTTGGCACTTTTTTGTCCATTCAAATTTGACATCCTTTTGCAGCAGCCTTGTCATCGGCATAGCTATCATAGAGAATCCATTTACAAACCATCTATAATATCCTACTAAACCTAAAAAGCTTCGAACCTCAATTACATTCCTCGACAATTTCCACTCAATAATAGCCGAGATCTTGCTTAGGTCAACTTTGATCCCGTCACCCGACACAATGTGCCCTAAAAATTCAACCTCTTTAAGCCAAAATTCACTCTTACTGAACTTCATGTAAAGCTGTTTATCTCTCAAAGTCTGTAACACAGTTCTCAAATACTCCGCGTGTTCATTCTCATCTCGTGAGTAAATCAGTTTGTCATCAATAAAAACCATTACGAACTTGTCCAAATACGGCCAAAAACTATGGTTCATCAAATCTATAAACACCGTTGGGGTATTAGTCAAACCAAAGGGCATGACGATAAATTCATAATGCCTATATATTGTCCGAAAAGCAGTCTTCGATACATCTTGCTCATTAACTATCAACTGCTAATAAGCAGACCTCAAGTCTATCTTGAAGAACACTGTTGCTCCCTTCAACTAATCGAATAAATCATCTATCCTTGGCAAAGGATACTTGTTCTTCACAGTTACCTTATTGAGTTGTCTATAATCGATACATAATGTCATCAACCCGTCTTTCTTTTTCACAAACAACACTGGTGCGTCCCATGGTGAATAACTATGTCTCGCAAAACCTTTATCTATTAACACTTGCAGCTGTACTTTCAACTCTTTCAACTTTGTCGGGGCCATTCTATACGGAGCAATAGAAATAGGTGTCGTACCGGGGACTAACTCAATTCCAAATTCTATTTCCCTTACCGGAGGCAATCTGAGTAATTCTTCTGGAAACACATTTGTAAACTCACAAACCACTGGTACCGATTCAATCTTACACTAACTCACAAACAAATGACCCAAACGTCATGGCATGAATATCCGATTTACTTCTTTAGGTTACAACGGAATTTCCACTATCTCAATTATCATTATGCATTCTCAATTTCACAACCAAACAACTCATGCTATGTTAACTCAATACAATTCAATACATAAATTAACAATGTAGTTGTAGTATTTACATACAACTTACCTCGGATTACAAAACGTATACGACTAGTCGGTTTAGTCGATTTGCTTGGCTTTCCCCCGGTCTAGGTTCAGATTTGACGATTCTTGATCTATATTAGCAAAATACACTCATTTAGTCATTAAATTCAATTAGACAAATCAAAATTCACATCTTCGGTAAAATGACCATTTTGCCTCTAGACTTTGGCAAAAATGACTATTTTATTCCTATGCTCGAAAATCAATTTTTATCGAATTTCTTTACATCTTAAGCTTAGCTGAACTCTTTTTACTCTTATAGCAACTCCGAATTCATCATATTTCACGCATTTATCAACTATTTTATAGCTTGTACAAAATAATCCCTTTAGGTGTTTTCATGGTAACACCTTTCACAAAAGTTATCTATTACACAACTAAGACTCATATTCTTCCATAAAATTTCAAAAAACACCCTAAATGCTCTCATGACAAAACTTTAGACCTTTAACCATTTTGCAAGATATACCTCTTGTCGAAACCATTTTTTGAAAAACGGGGTCGACTTTGGTTTTGAAAATGAAAACAAACAATAAGAGCCGCCACCAATCCTTTTTGAAGAGGTGTGATCGGGTCACCTTAAATTAATCATTTTAATAAAAGTTAAGATTTACTAAAACGCTAATTTTTGGTCTACAAGAATCAGAAAATGAGTTCGGGAGTCGGTTACATACGAGGAAGGATTAGCACCCTCGTGACGCCCAAAAATTGGTATCTAGTTGATTAATTAGTGTCTTAGTGTCGAAACTTTGAAAACTTAAATACTTTTTTAAAAACGAATGATAGTCGTTCATAAAGTCCTCGTAGAAAAATTGGTATCTAGTTGATTAATTGTCTTAGTGTCGAAACTTTGAAAACTTGAAATACTTTAAAATACGATCCCTCTTTTTGTAGAAAGACTTGAATGATAAAGACCTTCTCGTCTCGAAATAATAAAATGTCACATCCAGTAAGTTAGGACACAACATCTTGAATTTTCGAGAACGAGCTTACCTTTTATTTAAAATTTGTGTATTTTAACCTATTAAAAGGGTATTCGATTATTTAGAGAAAACGAGAAAAATCGAAACCCAGTAAGTTAGGGCACGATATCTTGAATTTCTAAATACCGAATATTGCCTTTGTTTGGAAAAATCTTATCTCGAAGTATCAAGATATCATATCCAGTAAGTTAGGACACAACACCTTGTATCTCCAAGAATAAGCATTTTATTCAAAACTCGTGTTGCGATTTTAAAGAATATTCCATTATTTAGATTAAATGAGAAAAATAAAAAAAGAAAATATAATAATAGTAATAATACAATAGTAATAATAATAAAAAGGTATAGTAATATATTAGATAGTAAAAAAATAATAATAATAATAGTAATAAAAAAATGATAATACTGATATTAGTATTAATAATAATAGGAAATAATAATAATATATACTAATAACAACAATAATATGAAAAATAAGAAATAACAATACACTAATAAGAATAGTAATAGATCACTAATAATAATAGTAAATAATAATAATATATTACTAAGGGTAATGATAATAAAAATAGTAATATACTAATAATAATAATAATAATAATAATAATAATGAAAATAAGAGTAATAATAACATCTTGGATTAATTAATTTAATTAAAATATCGAAAATAACAAAAAAGGGACTAAATTGAACTTAAAGTAAAAGTTCGGGGCCAATTTGAAAATTAATAAAGAAGAAAAGGACTAAATCAAGCACACAAACAAAGAAGAGGGACCAGATCGAGCAATAAACCCTCCCTCTAAAACGCGCAGCATCGAGTAGGATCTAATTGAAGTCCAAGCATGAATTCGTGGAGAAATTAAAATTTAGAAAAAAACTCAATTTCAAAGTAACAAAAAAGCGGAAGGGCTAAAAGCGCAATTAGCCCTTCCGTTTAAAAAACACGCGGATCCTGAGGCGGGTCGGGTTGAATCAGGTCGATGCATGGGCAAAGAGATAAAACGACATTGTTTTGGCACTGGGGATTAAGTCCAAAACGGCGCCGTTTCATGAAGCTTATAAAATTGAATTTTTTTCTAAAATTTTCATTTTTCAGGTGTTTTTTTTAAAAAAAGGGTTTGAATGCTCTCCCCTCTCCTTGGGTAAACCCAGAATTCGGCCAGGTGGGCCACCGCACCTCTGCTGCTAGCCGTCGTCGGCCACTGTCGAAATTTCAAAAAAGGGTATTTTATTATTATTATTATTATTATTATTATTATTAATATTATTATTTTATATGCTTTTATTATGTATATATGTGAGGGAGTGGATTTGAAAATAAGACAAAAATGAAAAAATAAAAAAAAATTCACCTCAGGTTTTCGATTTCGTTTTTGGTATTTTGATTGCCTGATTTGGTGCTATTCTCGTGCTTGGATATTGCAAAAGTCCTTTTTTTTGCTTCCGTTTAAATATCGAATACTTTGTATTACAAAAAAAATGTCGAATCCTACAATGGATTTAGGCTTGGCTTTTTATAGCCATTTACATGCCCTTTTTTTATTATTTAGTGTCCATTCTTCATTTATTTTGTTGGTGCAAGTGGAGGGTGATGGATGTGACGGAGGTGGTGCTGCAGGCGGTATGGACGATGGGACAAGGCAGTTGGCCAAATGCCCTAGGTGCGGCGCACCTGGGTTTGAAAAATCTGATTTTTCTTCCCCTTTTTTGTTTTCTGTTTAGGCTAAGGTTAGGTATTTGTGCTGGTGTAATTGGGTTAGGATAGGTTGGGCTACCTATCTTTGCTCGTTGTCGTGTAACGAGAATGGAGCAAAGACTTTCAAGAAAGACCAATTTTGGCCGGTCGCGCCGAGTCTTGACTTCTTTGGTGCTCCTCTTCTCTAAGTATCTTCATTCTAATCCACTGCACCTTCAAAGGTATAGGAACTGTTGCTTTGACCTAGTTCACTGCGACTACTTGTATCTTTTAACCGCTCCACTGTAACTTCAGAGAAATAAGATCTGTTTATTCATAGCTTCAATCTGCTAAATTGCAACTTCAGGGAAATAAGATTCGCTATCCTCAGTTTGCTCCATTGCAGCTTCAAGGAGATAAGATCTGTTATTTATTGCTTCAATCTGTTCCCCTACAACTTCAGGGAGATAAGATTTGCTTTGATCTGCTCTACTATAACTTCAGAGAGATAAGATCAGTAATTTCTAGCCTGTTACCTTACTGCTTAAGGGGTTAAGGCTAGCTCTCTTTGATCTGCTGTACTACTGCTTAGGGAGATGAGATCTGTAATTTTCTGCCTGTTACCCTACTGCTTAGGGGATCAAGGCTTACTATCTTCGATCTGCTCCGCTACTGCTTAGGGAGATGAGATCTGTAATTTTCTGCCTGTTATCCTATTGCTTAGGGGGTTAAGGCTAGTGAATTTGATCTGTTTCCCTACTGCTTAGGGTGATAAGATCTGTAATTTTTAGCCTGTTACCCTACTACTTAGGGGGTCAAGGCTTACTGTCTTCGATCTGCTCCGCTACTGCTTAGGGAGACAAGATCTGTAATTCGGCCTGTTACCCTACTGCTTAGGGGGTTAAGGCTCACCGTCTTCGATCTGCTCTACTACTGCTTAGGGAGACAATATCTGTAATTCGGCCTGTTACCCTACTACTTAAGGGGTTAAGGCTCACCATTTTCGATCTGCTCTACTACTGCTTAGGGAGACAAGATCTGTAATTCGGCCTGTTACCCTACTGCTTAGGAGGTAAAGGCTTACCGTCTTCGATCTGCTCCACTACTGCTTAGGGAGACAAGATCTGTAATTCAGCCTATTACACTACTGCTTAGGGGGTTAAGGCTCACTGTCTTCGATCTGCTCCACTACTGCTTAGGGAGACAAGATCTGTAATTCGACCTGTTACCCTACTGCTTAAGGGGTTAAGGCTCACCGTCTTTGATCTACTCCGCTACTGCTTAGGGAGATAAGATCTGTAATTCAGCCTGCTACCCTACTGCTTAGGGGGTTAAGGCTAGTAAATTCACCGATCTAGGGACATGACCTGCAGGATCAGTTTCATGTATCTACTTATGCCAAATAATTACGATACGATGATTGAAATGAATCAAATGCTCCTAACTAGATGTGCTGCTTATGTCAAATAATTAGGACGCTATGATCGAAATAAATCCAATACTCCTAACTAGATGTGTCATGAATGATATATGAATGCAAAAATGTGAATGATCCTTTTTAGAAGGCTTAAGGTATCATTGCTCGTTGTTCATCAGGGCCTTATCACTGACGTATTATGCTGCCACCTTGTTCAACTAGTATTCTTGACGAAAAACCCTAAGAAACAATCAGATTCTGTTCAGCAAGCTTGCCCTACTGTAATTGCAGAGTCCCTTCTATTGTACCTTCTGGGACATAAAGTTTGTACCTCCCATTGAAACTTTAGGGGAATAACATTTAGTTTCATTCATCCATTCTGCTGCAACTCAGAGGTATAGGATTTGTATCATCTTCAATCGGTTCGATCTGTTACACCATTCTCTGGGTGTAATGATCCCCTTTTACACTTGGGTTGACATTGCTCGTTATTTGTCAAGGTTGTATCACCGACGAAATGTTTTGTCTTTTTGTTCAACTAATAAAAGTTTAAAGAGATAATCATCTTTCTCTTTAGGCTTGGTGAGTTCTAAACAATAGTCTTGTTTCAGGTTCTTGTATTATTTAGAAGCTTCTAAAGTAATATGCGAAACTCCTTTTATGAAAGTATTATTAGTCTACTAATTATTATTTCAAATGCAAAATGCTTGAAAAAGATCATAACAAAGGACTAGAAGGAAATTAATTGAGAGCATGGCTCGAAACAAATAAGTTAATCAAGGATAGCAAATATAATTAAGGAAATTAATTCAAAATGAATAAGTTAATCAAATATAGCAAATTCAAAATGGGTAGAATGGAAAACTAGGTGCCCCAGATATCGCAGCTTGAGCTTCTCTGTACCAACTTCTTGAAGACCCTTCTGAGCTCAATAAGTGCTTAGGGGATCCGGAGTACTTTGTCGATGCCCCAAGATGTAGTATACTTCTTCATTGTTAATTTAGGCATAGCAAGACTACTGTATGCCCCACTTTGATCCAAATTTGAGCCGCCCTTTTCGGGTTTTCAACTCAAATCTCTTTTGGTCTCAAGGCGCCCTTTGTGGGTTTTCGCCTTGGCCTTTCCTTTTCTTATTTTTCTTCTTATTTTTTTGTTTTTTTTAAATTGATGACTAAATCCGGATTTATGGGATTGGGTAGATTCTTGCCATCCATCTCGGTCAAAATTAATGCTTTTCCAGAGAAGACCTTTTTTATCACGTAAGGTCCTTCCTGATTCAGCATCCATTTTCCTTTGAGATCCTTTCCTTTTCAAAACTAAGTCATTCTCGTGGGATTCTCTGGGGCAAGTCTTCTTGCCATAAACTTGCATCATTCGTTTTTGATACATTTGACCATGATGGATCAGGTTCACTTGATCATATTGAAACTTGACCCATTCTGCTTCATCCAATTCTTGACTCAATTGAAGCTTGGAGAGAAGAAATCTCAACTTCAATTGGCAAAACTGTTTCCAATAAACTAGTGAGAAAGGTGTTGCCCCAACGAAGGTTTTGGCTGACGTTCAATGAGCGTAGAGGGTAAACGGTAACTTTTTTATGCCAATCTTTACAAGTCTCGATCATCTTCCCCATGATCCTTAATTTGTTGTTTTTGTTTTTTCTTTTTCTTTTTTTTTGTTTTTAGTTTTTTAGTTTTTGTTTTTTTTTTGCAATATAGCGCCTAATCTTTGAATAGACTGCAAACTTTTGACATTGTGCAGTTGTGTTAGACATGATCCTTTCTGGCATTCTTTGTTGGCACCCTTTTTTTATTTTTGTTTTTTTTGGGAATTTGATGATTGTCGACTTAGTGACATTGGCATATGAAATGACTTTCACCCTTCTCGCGAAGTAATTGACGACCCCAAAGATGAATTAGTATTGATTAGAAGCTTTTGATGAGATTAGCCTCATAATATCCATGCTCTACATATAGAAAATCTATGAAGAAATTGAGGAGGCATAAAAGTCTTGTCTTCCTCAGTTTGACATTCATGGCTTGACTAATACAATCCCCTTCCATGGTGGATCAGCAGTACTCGAACCTCATGATTGGCCTGGCTAACGTAAAACCATTAGCATGTGTCCTTCTGACACTCATATGGACCCTTTTTAGCATCCACAGGCCTTAGTAGCCCAAACATATCTTGATACGATCATGCGAAAATATCTTTGTATTCTTGACATCTCGCTTTGTCTCTATGGTGGTATACACTCCAATCTTTACCTCTTTCTCTTCTCTTAAGTTTGCAATGTCAATTGCCCCTTTGTAAGGTAGGATCTATTTCTCATCTTGTTCTACCATCATTGACAACTCAGAAGATAGGCTACAATCTTTATCATCTTCAAGGTTTTGAGATCCCTCTAGACACATATCTTACTCAAAAAGAGACTCGGGGTCAGTGACAGTATTGCTCACGTCACTGATATCTAGGGACCTGCTGAAGGCAGATTCCAAAAAATAAATGATTCTAAGGATGATTATTTGTATGATATGATCATGAATGAAGAATAAATAAATTTTTGAAAGAAATCCAAAGAACAAAGGAATCTATGAACAAATATTTGTACAGTATGAAATGAAAAAAAAAAGAATATTTGCTTAAGAGGATGCATTTTATTGAAATAAAGATTTTGGACACAAGCCTATTTCACAAAAGGATTCTTATTGCTTCTAGGCTTAAAGCACCAAGCTACTCTAGATTGGCTCTAAAAATATAGGGATCTCTTCCACAGCCCCATTGTTCAAAACATTCTCAAGTATGTAAGGGTTTGGGAAACTTTTATTCCCCGGTTCCTTCTTCAGATATGTCATTCGGATTCCCCGATATTCTTTCCAGGCTTTTGACTTGTTCAAGGCATCGCAACTCTTTTGCCCCCATTTTAAAATGTCGCATTTACTGCATTGTCAAAGCGATTAGGTTCTGAGGAATCGTCAAACTTCACAATTCCCATTTCAATGAACCTTTCGACCAACTTTTAAATGTAGTACAGTTTTCGATTGAGTGTCCTGTTATTCCCGCGTGGTACTCGCATTGAGCATTCTCATTATACCATTTTGGAAACAGAGGTTGCACGGGTTTCGAGTAGAACGGAGACACCACATGCACATCAAAAAGATTCTGATACAACTCCTTATATGACATCGGGATGGGTGTAAACTGGAGTCTTTCTGTGTTTGGCCTCGAGTTGGATTCTTGCTTGGAAGGTCTTTGATATCTAGTGGTTACAGCCCTCGGCTAGCCTACATTGACTAATTTGGAAGACGTGCTCACGATGTTCACTTCATTTTCTTTATTTCTCGGGGTTGACCTTTTAGCGCTTTCTCTCGCATCTATCTTCCCACTTCTTACCGCATTTTCAATCATCTCACCGGACATCACTATATCTGAAAAGCTTAGAGTAGTGCTTCCCAACATATGGTTAATGAACGGGGCTTTCAGAGTATTGATGAAAAGCATCGTGGTCACTTTTTCCAGAAGAGGTGGCTGGACTTGTGTTGCCACCTCTCTCCATCTTTGGGCATACTGCCTGAAGCTCTCATTAGGTTTCTTTTCCATGTTTTGTAGTGTAATTCTATCGGGTGCTATGTCTGTCACGTAGCCATATTGTTTCATGAAAGCTTGAGCCAAGTCTTTCCATAAACCAATTTGGGCACGACTCAGTTGGTTGTACCATTTAGCAGCTGACCCGATCAGACTGTCTTGGAAGCAGTGAATCAATAGTTGGTCATTATTGACATAGCCCGCCATTCGTTTGCAGAACATGGTGATGTGAGCTTCGGGACAGCTAGTCTCGTTATACTTCTCAAATTCTGGAGTTTTGAACTTGGGGAGAATCACCATGTTTGGAACCAAGCTTAATTCCTTAGCATCGATTCCACCACGATAGTCGGTGTTTTTTATTACTTTAAAATTTTCTTCTAACCATCTACACCGTTCTTCGAGTTCTTTCGGGAGCTCTACCCTTGTCTTTTCTGTTTCTATCACATCATCAAGATCGGGGACAACGGGGTTAGTTGGGTTATCCCCCGGATTAGAGCCTAAGCTAGCTTGGTAGTTCATCGGCACCGAAACACCAACCTGAAATTGTTGGGGCCTAATTGTGACAAATGTCCTTCGTGGGTACACATTGGGTTGTGTCTGAACATTCGTTGGGGTAAAACCCAGAGAGTAAAGAGGATTTTCATTATCATCTCCCGCATTGGTCATGGGGCTTTTTCCTTTTTCTAATCCGCCAGCCAGTAGTCGTGTTAATTGATTCATCATACTTCTTTGGGACTCTAGTATCTGGTCCCTCATATCTTACTGGATTTTGGCCAACTGTTCTTGCATATGTGTTTGTAGGTGATCCTGCATCTCTTTTTACATTTGTTCCAAACTCTTCAACCTTTGGTCCATTGCTTTAGTTTTTCCTCTTGTACCATAAAGATGCCTAGTCAGTTGACTTTTGTCGGTTCCCAGGTTAACTGAAATAATTTTACCTAATCAGGGCCCTTTTTGTGAAAATGTGATGAAATGCAATGCAAGTGCATGGAATAAATGCAAAAAGAAAGAGAGGTGTTAATTCAGAATTCAATTCCATTAGAATAACTTTTCTAGAAAATAAATTTCTTTACATAAAACGGATTACATATGCGGCCTCGCCTTCATATTCCAAGCAAAGGCACCAATCTTTTTCTTCATATCCGAATGTTATGGTCAAATCTTGCGAATTTTCCAAAAAATGTCTCTATATCTCCTTTCTGCTCGATCCGGACCGCGACCCATTGCTCACTTATCCCCGCGATGCTCATCAGCTTCTTTAAGACATGACGGCTCTCGAATAATATTTGTTGGCTTGAATCCTCAGGCAATAAAGCAAAGTCGCGTATTCCTTCATGGACTATCAGCCTTCTCTTGTTGTTTACTCGGACCCTATTCGAACAACCATATTATAATCCGTTTTATCAAGAAATCCATTTTCCATGACAAGCTATTCTATTTAGCAATCAAATATGAATCAACACCTCCTTTCTATGATGAAAATGCAATGCAATCAAAACACGAGAAAACATGTTAGCACAGGAGAAATAAACAAAATAAAGTACCTATCCGAGTGACCACTAGGGGTTTGGAGTGGCTCTACCTAGGGTGGGCTCTTAAGGCTTGCTATATGAGGCTCGATTCTAAAGTAAAGGTACCTGAACTAGCAGATTCCTCAATCCTCACCTATTATAGGCTCATATAGACCGAGTTCAGTTCAGGGGAATACATTTCCCTATGGCTGCACGGAGATAAAAATCTTACGAAGACATAGGTATAGATGTATCCCGAAAGTGATCCACTATCCTGCACGGAGGTGAAAACCTCACGAATGAATAGTTTCTCACTCCTATTTAAAAGGGTAAGATCAACCGATCATGCAATGCAATGTGCAAAAGATACCAAAATTTAAACCAATGCAGCAATTATAAACCATAATGATGAAGATTGTAGCACAAAACAGATGAAATTCAATGAAATGATCGTATATCAAAACCAAATTTCTGATTTTCGACAAAAAGATAAAAGTTAATCAACTTATGGCTTGACTCTCTTAAGTGACAGTCCCCAGTGGAGTCGCCAAGCTGTCGAAACCATTTTTTGAAAAACGGGGTCGACTTTGGTTTTGAAAATGAAAACAAACAATGAAAGTCGCCACCAATCCTTTTTGATGAGTTGTAATTGGGTCACCTTAAATTAATTATTTTAATAAAAGTTAAGACTTACTAAAACGATAATTTTTGGTCTACGAGAATCAGAAAATGAGTTCGGGAGTCGGTTACGTACGAGGAAGGATTAGCACCCTCGTGATGCCCAAAAATTGGTACCTAGTTGATTAATTAGTGTCTTAGTGTCGAAACTTTGAAAACTTGAAATACTTTAAAATACGATCCCTCTTTTTGTAGAAACACTTGAATGATAAAGACCTTTTCGTCTCGAAATAATAAAATGTCACATCTAGTAAGTTAGGACACAACATCTTGAATTTTCGAGAACGAGCTTGCCTTTTATTTAAAATTTGTGTATTTTAACCTATTAAAAGGGTATTCGATTATTTAGAGTAAACGAGAAAAATCGAAACCCAGTAAGTTAGGGCACGAAATCTTAAATTTTTAAATACCGAATATTGCCTTTGTTTGCAAAAATCTTATCTCGATGTATCAAGATATCATATCCAGTAAGTTAGGACATAACACCTCGTATCTCCGAGAATAAGCATTTTATTCAAAACTCGTGTTGCGATTTTAAAAGAATATTCCATTATTTAGATTAAATGAGAAAAATCGAAACCCAGTAAGTTAGGCACGATTTTCTCAAATTTCTAAATATGGAATATTGTTTTTATGAAAGAATTATTTTAATGTATCGAGAAAAAATATGACGTGGTTTATAGTAAAATATAAAAGCAAATTATGGTACTAATACATATAATAACATGATAATAGGTGCGACAATATTAATAACAATAATATGAGCAATTATAAAAAGATGAAATAAAAGCAAGGCTAGTAATAAGAAAAATATAAAACAAATGAATAAAGAAAATGAAATAAGCAAATACATAAGTACATAAAATATATATATAAAACATGACAAAATAAAAATGACAATGATAACAAAAACGATAGTAATAATAATAATATTGATAATAATAATAGTAGTAAAAATAATAATACTAATGATAATAATAAAAGTAATAATAATTATATTAATATTAGTATTAATAATAATGATAATAATAATAGAAAATAAAAATAAAAATAAAATAGTAATAGTAATAAAAAAAGAAAATATAATAATAATAATAGTAATAATACAATAGTAATAATAATAAAAAGGTATAATAATATATTAGACAGTAAAAATAATAATAATAATAGTAAAAAAAATGATAATAGTGATATTAGTAGTAATAATAATAATAGGAAATAATAATAATAGTAAATAATAATAATAATAATATATTACTAAGGGTAATGATAATAAAAACAGTAATATACTAATAATAATAATAATAATAATAATAATGAAAATAAGAGTAATAATAACATCTTAGATTAATTAATTTAATTAAAATATCGAAAATAACAAAAAAAGGACTAAATTGAACTTAAAATAAAAGTTCGGGGCCAATTTGAAAATTAATAAAGAATAAAAGGACTAAATCAAGCACACAAACAAAGAAGAGGGACCAGATCGGGCAATAAACCCTCCCTCTAAAACGCGTAGCATCGAGTAGGATCTAATTGAAGTCCAAGCATGAATTCCAGGAGAAATTAAAATTTAAAAAAAACTCAATTTCAAAGTAACAAAAAAGTGGAAGGGCTAAAAGCGCAATTAGCCCTTCCGTTTAAAAAACACGCAGATCCTGTGGTGGGTCAGGTCGAATCGGGTCGGTGCATGGGCAAAGGGATAAAACGATGTCGTTTTAGCACTGGGGATTAAGTCCAAAACGGCGCTGTTTCATGAAGCTTATAAAATTGATTTTTTTTCTAAATTTTTCATTTTTTAGGTGTTTTTTTTAAAAAGGGTTTGAATGCTCTCCCCTCTCCTTGGGTAAACCCAGAATTCGGCGAGGTGGGCCACTGCACCTCCGTTGCTGGCCGTCGCCGGCCACCATGGAAATTTCAAAAAAGGTATTTTATTATTATTATTATTATTTTATATGCTTTTAATATGTATATATGTGAGGGAGTGGATTTGAAAATAAGACAAAATGAAAAAATAAAAAAAATTTCACCTTAGGTTTTCGATTTCGTTTTTGGTATTTTGATTGCCTGATTTGGTGCTATTCTCGTGCTTGGATATTGCAAAAGTCCCCTTTTTTTGCTTCCGTTTAAATATTGAATACTTTGTATTACAAAAAAAATGCCGAATCCTACAATAGATTTAGGTTTGGCTTTTTATAGCCATTTACATGCCCCTTTTTATTATTATTTAGTGTCCCTTCTTCATTTATTTTGCAGGTGTAAGTGGAGGGTGGTGGATGTGACGGGGGCGGTGCTACAGGCGGTATGGGCGATGGGACAGGACAGTTGGCCGAATGCCCTAGGTGCAGCGCACCTAGGGTTTGAAAAATCTAATTTTTCTTCTCCTTTTTTTTTCTATTTAGGCTAGGGTTAGGTATTTGGGCTGATGTAATTGGGTTAGGATAGGTTGGGTTTTGGGCTTGTTGGGGCCTGGGCAAAAATTGGTATGGACACCCCTCATTTGAAAGCTAATGCTTCAAGGGTCTCAAAAAAAAAAACAAAAATTATCAACAAAGGATATGGAAATCACTTACTTGTGAGTGCCTCAAGTTGCTGAAAATTTTGAAGTTCAAAACTCTCCTATGGCTGGTAAAAATCAGTGAAGAAGAAGAAAAATAAAAGGGATGTGGCCTTTGTTTTGTTTAATTTAAAACTAGTCAAAATTGGTGACCAAACATCACCTAATTTTGACTTTCCCATCAAATTGTCTCCTATGGCCGGCCACCCTAGTCTCTAAGGGTCTAATTTCTCTTTAAAGACCCCCAAATTTTATCCTCTAGCTATTTGACATCATTAGCTATCATTTTAAGACTTTTGCACTTTATGCGATTTAGTCCTTTTTTGCAATTGGGCTTACAAACGTTAAAATTAATCTAACAATTTTTTCATGCACTATAATAACCATGCTATGACTCTATTTTGATAATAAAATAGTTTCTACAACTTCAGATTTGTGGTCCCGAGGCCACTATTCTGACTAGCCCCAAAATCGGGCTGTTATAAGAAATCTCCCTTTATTCTCATCTATTATTATTGTGTTTTTTGCATTATTATTATTATTGTTATTATTATTATTTTATGAGACATTATCAGCATGATTTTATTCAAGAGTGATAGGTCCTTAACTTACGTCAAAATTTTGTTGTGCTCCCAATATTGAAATTTAATTGTTTGGTTAAAAATAATTGTGAGTGGTTGCTGGAGATTTGCTTGAGGATGATCACTTTCTCTTCACTGTAAGGAATGTTCATAGTCTCTACTTATCATCCACAATTATCTAAGTAGGTCTAATCATTTTTTGAAATTTGATTCGATTTCTATTAATAAGTTTAATTTATATAATTCTCTATTTGTGTCTCTATGAACTTATAAATTCATTCTCAAGTTTATTTGTTGTGCTTTCTATGTGGATATATATATTTGTTATTTTTTAAAATTTATTGGTTCAGTTTTAATTTTGTTTAAATTATATGATTATTCTTATCTGTTCTTGTCTATTGTAAATGTGTATTATATGCAATGATTATTTGTGTAATTTATCAAATTAATGATTAGTTTGGAATGATCACTTTTGATCATTGAACTAATTTTGGATATTTGATCAACATATTCCCTAAAGTAAATATTGCATATACTTTTATAAAAAATATATTTCTTTTGTTGAAATAATGATATTATTGACCTCTCATTGGTTTAGACATTTCTAGTAGTAAATGTCATAATGTTACTTATATGTGGATACTAGATAAAATGAATGACAATGAAATTATCAATTATCACAATTTATATTGACATTATAATTCTACTAGTTCTTATAAGTAAAAAGAGATGTTCCGTAATGTATGATAATGAAATTTGAATTGACATTATGTTATAGGAGGTGGAGGTTAGAAAATTTTGATTTTAAACCTCTATAGTTGTAGCTTTAATATCTTATTCTGACCTTATAATATTTTGTATCTTATTGTGTTATGGTATATAAAACAATTTATCTAATTGCATGCTTCTTAAAGTGATTGATTAGTGATATGAACTTATTCTTTACTATGTTTAATATATGTTTTATTTTTATTTATTCTTTATATAAAAATATATTTTCTTTTATATGAAAAAATAAAAAAATTTTAAGATTTGAAATTTTTATCATCCATATTGAAAAGAATTGCAAAATTGCATATATTTTTTAAAAATAAATTACACATTTACTAATATTATATAATAAAATAATATTTTATTATATGCTCCTGAAGAGCTAATTAATATTGCATTAGATTGTCAAAGCTCTAGAAGAGCTAATTTTGCACCTCCTTATGATGCAAAATTTTGTAAACATAATATTATTTTTTTAGATCAAGAAGATATATGCTGAAGGTAATCTTTATGTGTTTTACATTAAAACCATGGATAGAAATGACATGAGATACTCATGTTTTTGTATGATAAATATTCCATGAAGGAATATATTATATGTATATGATTGACATATGAGATAATGAAAAGAAGTTCATAGTGTTGATATGACTGGTTAGACCATCCCAAGTCAATGATGATGCAAAATAATTTGACGAAAATTTATGTCCTTTTATTGAAGAATTAAAAGTTGTATGCTAATAATTTTCATCAATACTAGTTATTGAACTAGCACCAGCTAAAGTTAGAGGTCGATTGTTTTTTTGGATGATAACCAAATAATAAATGAGCCCCTGTATCACATGTATGCAACCCAAAGTTTGCGATATTATTTCTAGAAATAATTTGATCGTGCACAATTTCTATAACAATTTCTATAGTATACAATTTGTTCTAACAACACTAGTGCACTATATCCTAGACTTGATTTTCGTAGTTTTAGTTTAGATAATATTAAGTTGCCTATGCCTATATATGTTATACTTAATGGTTAGTAAAACTATGCCTCCATTTAATTGCTTAACCATTAATATAAGAATAGCTTTACAATAAGCATGTAGTTTTATTTGCATCAAGGCCAATATGTAAGAAATATTTGTCTCATGAGAATTGATTTTCATTTATAAACTAATAGATTTCATCTAAAAATATTTGAATGTGTAATATCTATTTTATGTTCTACTATAACGCATTAAGATGAATCATCAAATATGAAGTTGACAATTTTCATTAGATGTGAAAAAATTGAAAAGAGATATAATTATAATTTTGAATAAGTATTGTGATGTTAATATTGTAAAGTTGTTTATATTTTCTTTCTTCTTATTTTCTCCAAAATTGGGGTATTAAAAAAGTGGAGTAAAACTAGAGAAAGTGAAGAAATTGTGGAAAGGTAAAAGGAAATGATTATTTGTAATAATATTTTTCAATTATAAAATAACTTACCTAAAATGTTAATAGGATAAAAATGGTATTTTGCTTCTTAAAGAAAACATCAATTTTGTTTCCCTAGATTTTCCCTCTAATTCAAAAGAGAGTAAATGGTATTCACTTTTTTTTATTATTTAAAAAAAAAACTGTCTAAGCAATGGAAACTATAGTAAAAACACAGAGTTAATAAAAACAAAGGAAAAGAATCCCCATTTTCTCTTTTTTACTTTCACGCTTAAAGGAAACTCTAGTAAAAACAAGAGAGCAAAGGAAATATAAGAGAGAATAATTCTCTCTTCTTGGTTCATCTACATGCCTTTATTTATAATTTATATATATATTTAAAACTTTCACAATTTTGAAAATTTCCCAGTTTTATTTTTTTATTTTTTTACATTTTAAATAAAATTTGTAATTTTAATAAATTTTTTATTTTTTATTTCTGACTGATGTAACAGTGCTACGTTAGCATCAAAACGATTAACTAACAAACTATTAATTATTTTTGCAAAGGAAGTTAATTAATTTTTTTTTTTGAAAAAGTAAGCAAAAAAGTTATTAAAGTTGACATAATAAAAAAGGCTGTAGCATGCACAAATGTTGAGTCTTCTTTATAACAATCACATCTCTTTCTTTCATTCTTTTATAAACAAAAAAAAAAGTTTTGGATCCCCAACATGACATAGCTTAGTAAGCTTTAGTTGGTTCAGTAGTGAGGCCGAATCCAAAGGGGAAGAGTGGATCATAATGTGGATCCCCAACATTCATCGGCAGTTGATCAACTGTTTTAAACCAAGTACGAGGAAGCTTGCCTGAAAAACCATAGTCACCAAATAGAACATCAGCCACACCATGACCCTCGCTTCCTGGCAACCATGCCGCAACCAGAGCATCCACGGAGTCAATATCAGGTTCTATCACAACGGGGCGACCCGACATTAAGATGACAACACATTTCAAAGCTCCACATACATTTCTGATTGTGGTTGGACCGGGTTCTGGAATCGTTAGATTCATGCTGTCACCTTTTGTTTCGACATATGGATGCTCCCCTACTACCACAATGGCACAGGAGAAGTTGTTGGACTTGACGAATTTGGGATCCGGATTCTCCTCATACACAACATTCGTGCTTGAATCAACTGTGTTTTTGATGGCTTTTAGGACTGTTGTACCTGAGATCATAAGGACAGTCTTGATGGCTATTTGCATATTGGAAAATGGGAAATACATACAAGAGTCGGAACAACATAGTTAAAAACACTAAAACCGGGGGTAAATTGCTTGTTTTACCATTTGTAAGGTCGTTGCCACTGAACCCTTGCCACTCAATAGTCCATCCACCACATTGATAACCCAAATTGTCTGCATGACTACCAGCAACAAGTATTTTTGATGTCTTCTTAGGTAAGGGAAGCAATGGCTGATCGGCAGAGTGCCCATTCTTTAGCAAAACAAGTGATTTTCTCACTGCTTCTCTAGCCAACTCTCTATGTTCCTGTTTAAGGTTTTCGTTAATAATCCGTATGATATAGATTCGGGTATGTCATGTTGGGTTATAGTTATTTTTTTCTGTTTCAGGTCCGTGTCATGCAATGGATAAACTGACCTGACTGCCAAGTTGGTCAACTAAGCTGTTATCTGCTAATGGGTTCTCAAATAGACCCATTGCAAATTTAACTCTCAAAATTCTCTTCACTGCATCATCAATGCGGCTCATGGGGATGAAATTGCTTTTGACAAGGAAAGTTAGCCCGTGGATGAACGAGGAATAGTTGTATGGAACCATGACCTGCAGAGATGAAAATATAGTAAGAAGATCAAACACATAAAATTAAGTATAAAATATAAGCTCTAACCATGTCAATGCCAGATCCGATTGCTGCTTGAATCGAGTAGGTATAGTTAGCATGAGGTGGATAAGTGATCCGGTCAATGCCTTCCCAATCTGAGATGACGAAGCCCTGAAACAATGGTGCAAAATCTGGTGTTATGTTTCCTAAGGTTCTTTTGTATGTTATGCTTGTGAGTGTGGAAACATTACTCTGAATCGAAGTTTGTTCTTGAGGAAACCAGTGACTAAATCACGATTAGCATGCATTTTAACGCCGTTCCAACTAGAATACGAAACCATGACCGTTGAAACACCTTTGATAATCGAAGTGTAGTAGCCTGGCATATGAATGCTAAGCAAATCATGCCAGTTGATCACTGTGTTGTTCTCATTTATGCCCTTGGTTGTTCCACCATCTCCTACGTAGTGCTTAGCACAAGCTGCAACATTTTTACTGGACATCGAAAAACCATTAATAGAAAGTTGTATCTTTATGTTTCGAAAAGTTATATAGTCGAATCCGTGTTATGTATAGTAAACCATGGAATTGCTCACTTTCCAGCAACAAATGGAATGCCTTTAGAAGATTTAGCAGGTATGTCTCCTTGTAATCCTGGTACAATCTCTGTCATTGCGTCAACAAGATGGGGATCTTCGCTGTAACTTTCGTAACATCGGCCCCATCTCGGATCTCGGCAAACCTGTGGAAGGAATCAGTAAAGAACAGACTGTGGATTTGTGCAAAGATCAATATTTCAAACTCGAAATGAATTCCGGGAAACAAACAGGAAAACAAAATTGAAAATAAAGCTACCGCTATACAAGGTGCGAAAACATATGGAATGCCAGTTGCTCTAGATTCAAGTGCTGTTGCAGCCCCAATTTTCTTAACCAGTTTAGGGTCCCTGAGTAACATGTACTAAGAAACTTAAAGAACAATGTAGTAACGCAGTACTATTGTAATGTGATTTAAGTGAAGCAACATGCCTGGTAGCACCTAGACCAATGTTGTGAGGAAAAATTGTTGCCTTGTAAACATTGTTGTTGCCATGAACAGCATCAATCCCGTAAATCATGGGGATCTGCATTCGGGTTGCTAAACTACCCTTCTGAAAGTCATTGATCATGTTTATCCAAGCCTCTGGAGAAGCTTGTGGAGAAGGGGCACTCCCTCCTCCACTCAATACACTCCCTGCCAAAAGTAAAATCGATATCCTCTGTATCCATTAATATGACACACAAAAGTTGCTACATTTGATACAATTATGGTGGTGTCTCACTCTCACCAATGAAATACTTGTTCATCACGTCGGCCGAAGCAACGCTGCGTTCGATCTGGACCATTTGTCCGATCTTTTCCTCCAATGTCATTCGATCCAACAGGTCCCGGGTTCGAACATGTACCGCCTGTTTCGGATCTTTATATTTCATGTATTCCGCTTTTGTCAAGCAACACCAAAGCACGAGCCCCATAAAAAAGATGGTAATTCTTGTTCTTGCCATCTTTATCTTTCTTCCAATTTGCCTTGAGATTAAAGAGGAATATGATGCTCACTTACAATCCCAAATTGAGGTGATGAAAGTTGTGTTAAAACAAGTAGAATCGAATTACATTACTCGAACTCGGGTGTAATGAAGCAACTCAAAAAAAAAAAAACCTAATATGCAATGAAAAACAATACACGCTGAATTGAAAAAAGTGTTATATGAAGGTCTGAAAAAACCCCAATAAGGTGTAAGAAAAGATAGTTTGGTTTTGAATGAAGAACAGATGGAAAAAACCCCAATAAGGTGTAAGAAAAGATAGCTTGGTTTTCAATGAAGAACAGATGGAAAAACGTAGTGTTTTTTCTTGGTTTTTGGCTGCTATATGAAATGAAAAGAATTAATATAAACTGAATGTACAAGAAAATTCATTCTTTGTTATTTAAGTTTCTAAGAAAAATCAAGATACTGCAATGGGTGGTTATCTTCTCCAACTTTTTTCAGCACAACATTAGAGAACAAAACAATCAAGAAGAAGAAGCAATAAAAGAAAGAGAGTTTAAAACATACAGAAAAATCCCAGAAATCCTGTGCCTTGTAAAATGTGTAGGTAAAGTCTGGAAATGAAACGAAGGAGAAGGTGGTATTTATAGAAGATTTCTTATACATGTCCATTTTTCCCTATTCCATTTTCCATTTGAATTTGCATTAGAAAATAATTTGTGAAAAAAAGGAAAAGAAAACAGAGAATGGGAAGGAGAAAATTATGAAATGTGATTAGCAACTGGTAAGCAATCACCTTTATAATAATGCATCTTGCTTATATTATTGTCAATCAATTAAATGCTTGATGTTAGCTTCTTAATGAATCTACCTATATTAATTAACTTAGTTTAATTCATCTATCTATCTAGAGCTGTGCATGGGCAGGGTTACCCGGCCCGGCCTGAAGACCTGCCCGAAAAATGGGAGGGTTTGGGTAAAAATATAGGCCTGAAATATGGGTTTGGGCACAAAAACAAGGCCCGTTTAGAAAATGGGCCGGGCTCAGGTAAAATTTTTTTAGCTCAGGCCCGGCCCGGCCCAAATTATATAATAAATATATATATATTTTTTATTTTTAATTATATTTATATTTTAATTTTAATTTTAATATAATCAATTTTTTATATTTTTCAAATTGTGTATTGTTTTAAGAATTGTTTTAATATATTTTTTATTTGTTTCTTGTTTTAATATTTGTTTTAAATGTATTTGATTATTTAATATATTTTAAAATTTTTTATTTAATAAAATAAGTTAAAAAAATTTAATATTGGCCGGGCCGAGCCGGGCTCGGGCTTAACAATTTTATTTCGGGCCGGGCTTAGGCAAATTTTTAGGCTCATATTTTAGGCCGGGCCGGGCCCGGGCGTAGAAAACAGGCCTAAAATTTTTTGTGGGCCCGGCCCATGCACACCTCTATATCTATCTATTCTTTGTTAATTAACTTAGTTGGATCCTTATTTACAAAATAATTAGTATTATTTTAAGGGTTTTTTTATATAGAAAAATTTATGCATATTAAACTGAAGTCTATATAATTTTTAGTATTTTTATGTTAACATTTAACTAAAACTTTAATTATTATTTACATAAATTTTTGTATAAATATATATTTTTTTATCTACTTCTTGACTCACATAATCTATTATTTATATTAATTCTCTGATTGAGTTTGTATTACAAGCCATCAAAACACCAATTCGATTAAGAGAATATTAAAATATTTTTTTAATATGGGTGTGTTTTTGTTGTTTCTTATTTTTAAAATAAAATAATACTATTTGAAATTAGAATAACCTAAGTTTTAAACATTTAACTTAATTAATATAAATTTTTATATAAATATATTATTATAAGAAATGGGTTTTTTTTTTTACTTAATTTCATCAACAAAAGATTAGGATACAGTTTTTTAAGTATGAAGTATAGTTAGGGAATAAGAAAAAAGTATAGATTATGAAGTGGATATTAAATCTCCTCCTAAAAATAACTAGTTAAGCCTCAAATTCATCATGGACGGTTTGTGATTAAAGTATTCAAATAATCACATCCACCTAAATTATCTTTATAAATTTTTTTAAAAATAAAAGTAAATAAAATAGACAAAAAAATTAATAAAATACTTACTTCTATTTATAATTTCAAAACTTTTTAATAAGAAAAAAAAAGTTAAATTGTGTCCTTTTTATTTAATTAACAATAAATTATTTCTGAAATTAAAAATATTTAATCGGAAATATATATATAGTTTAAACAAGAAATGGGTCAAAATTTGTGCACATAAAGGTGAATAAAATGTTAGTTTTGTAGTGAGAAAAGAATTTTGTTTTTTCTTCTCAAATTGAAAGACAGAGATGATCACTTACTTTCATAACCTAATTACCATAAACATTTATTTTATTTTTTGGGGGGATTTTTGTCTTATTTTAGAGACAATATGCAATTCAACTACAAGATAGTCTAATTTGTTTGATGAATTAAGAATTGAAGATGAAAGCTAAAATACATTCATCACAACTAATCAGCTAAATTACCAATGTTTGACATTAATCAATCTATGGTTGTAACCAAAAAAACAAAAACAAAACTACAGGCTTAGAATTTTTCAAGCAATGGTTTCTTCTAATATGGGCATTCTGGTAGCTGGATAAACTTGTTTTCTTTTTAATTTCAATAAAAACCACTACTTACATTTGGAAGCTGTTTTATTCCCTAGAGGGTATTCCAATAATTGGTCATCAACACATCATCCAAATTCTTACAAAGAAACAAACCATTAGGTTTAGTGAAATTAATGACTTGTGACTTTTATTTGTGTGGCTGGATCAACTTGGTTTCATTTTCGCTCACCATAAAAACACCCAATGCAACACTACATGAGCGTTAATCCCAAAAATATAAGTTGAAATTTTCTTTCTAGAGATGTTCGAATATAGCAAAATCCCAATTTTTTCATCAACTCCTAGTTTTCCACAATATTACGTAGAAACAAACATAAACAAACGACTCTTGAAGCTCAAGGTTGAGGGTATTATCATGATATTTAGAGTGGTTGGTGGTGCATGGTATTTGGCAGCAAATGATTGGTTGGGTTTTATAGCATGAGAAAGGAAGGTCATTGCTTTCTACTGTAATCAGATTGGCTGTGTGCTTTTATGTATTTCCTTTGAATAGTAGGTTGCATGGAAAACCTTCTAAGTAGGTTCAGGTTCTATTTTTGCTGATCAAGAGAGCTAGTTGTGCAAGGTTATTGAATCATAGGAAGGTAGGTTTTCACTAGTCTTGTTTTTTTTTTGGAATGTTGGTTGTGATGATTTCTTCTTTGTAGCAAAAGTTTGTTGGTTTGGGTGAATAAAAGGTCAATTATCAAAAACAATAAAATCACAAGTAAAAACCTATGTGATTAAGATTGTTAGCACTACAAGGAAACAACATTTTTAGCGGCGTTTTAACAAAAAACGTCACTAAAAAAGAGCATTAGCGGCGCTTCCACAAAAACGCCACTAAAAAACGAGCATTAGCGGCGCTTATAAGGAAACGCCGCTATATGTTGCGAATTAGCAGCGCTTATATGAGAAACGATGCTATAGCTTGACCATTAGCGGCGCCTTGGAGAAAAAGCTGCAAAAAAATACACACGTCTTTTTCTGTTGAGATTTAGTGGCTCTAGTGGCGCTTGCTAAAAACGCCGCTAATACTGACTTATAGCGGCGTTTTTCAAAAAAGCGCCGCAAAAGATCGATCTATAGCGGTGTTTTTCACGCCGCTAAAAGTCAGTATTAGCGGTGTTTTTAGCAAGTGCCGCTAAAAGTATAATTTATTTTTAATTGTATATTTAAATTCTTAAAAGAAAATAATGACACGTAGAATAATTTTAAAAGTAAAAACATAGGAAAATATTTATTAAAAATGAAATAAATTAAAATATTATTATTTAAAATAATTTTAAAGTTTTTTGGTATATGACTAATTGTTTTTATATTTATATATTAAATATTTTCTTATATAATTGTAAAAGAGATAGTATTAATTTTAAAATATTGAATTAATTATCATTATAGTTTAGGATTTATGATTTAGGGTATATGGTTCAAGGTTTAAGGTGTAGGAGTTACTAATTTAAGGGTTACAATTATGTAGTTTAAGGTATTGATTTAGGGTTTAACAATTAGAGTTTAAGATTTAAGTGTTAGGGGTTAATGATTAGGGTTGGGTTAGGGGTTAGGGATTTAGGGTTAAGGGCTTATGGTTTAGGGGTTAGAGTTTAATTAGATATGTGTGTATTGTGAAATTTAGGGTATCAAGTTTAGGGTTTAGGATTTTAAGGCCAGATAGGGGTTAGAGGTTTAGGGTTTTGATTAATTATCATTTTTTAATTTATATATTAAATGATTTCTTATATAATTGTAAAAGAGGTATATAATATTTATCTTAATATATTAAAATTATATATGATTATAGTTTAAATTATTAAAATTATAAACTTTATATATATTAAAAGGTTTAGGATTTAAGCTGGTTTACTTGAAATTTGTTAAATTAATGATGAAATTTTATACAATCAATTGATGCATTTTAAAAGATATGGATAGGTACTATATCTACTTAATAACATTATAAACACATAGAAACCATAGAAATTAAAATATAAAGATTAAATATTAAGCATATTTAAAAGATAAAAACTGAAAATTATCTACTTCCGTAAAATGTAAAAAAAAATATTAGTATGTACCATATATCAGGAAGAGATCATAAATCTTTTAAACTTTAATTCATAATATTAGGATAAATTATAACTAATTACCATCATATTAACATTTATCATCATTAGTATTAATAATTAAAATTATTAATCTAAACAGTTAATTGAACAAAGAATTCAATTCAAATGAATTCCTCTACACTTAATTTATATAAGTGAAATTTAAACTTAAAATTTCAAAGTTATCATGCAATATAGATATATTATTAACTATTGACTATCATAAGTTAATTATTATGGCTACCAAATTATAACAAATAAAAATGAAATATAAAAATTAAGAGATCAGTGGCGTTTTTTAAAAAAACGCCGCAAAAAAACAGTATAGCTGAAAGAAAACGGCGTCGTTTTAGTTGGATAGAGTATTAGTGGCGTTTTGAAAAACGTCGCAACAGAAGTAAAGTGTACTGGAAGCGTCATCGTTTTAGTTGAAAATATAGGGGATTAGCGGCGTTTTTATAGAAAACGCCACAAAAGACAGTTTAGTTTAAAGAAAACGACGCCGTTTTAGTATATGAGGGTATTAGTGGCGCTTTTAAAAACGCCGCAAAATAATTAAAGTCTACTGTACACGTCGTCGTTTTAGTTGAATATATAGGGATTAGCGGTGTTTTTTAAATAAACGCCGCAAAAAACATTAGTGCTTAACAAAAACGGCGTTGTTTTGTTTGGAGATTAGCGACGCTCACCTGGAAACACTGCAATAGATTGCTTTTAGCGGCGCTTTTCATAAGCGCCGCAAACAATGAATTTTTTTTCAAAACGGCATCGTTTTCATTTCTAATGTTAAGTCCTTCTTTCATGCCCGACAGTCTCAGCCTTCTCCCCCAAAACACCAAAATAGATTTCCCCTAATCCCTTAATTTCCCCCAAAATCCCTAGGCATCTCAGTCGACCGACCACCTACTCATCGTCATCCACCGTCGTCTCTTCTGCGTCCTGTCGCCGTCTCTCTCCGCTTCTGCAATTAGTTGGTAAATTTTGGTACCCATTTGCTGCATGATACTTGTTTCTCTTAAGATAGGGTAGAAATAGAACCTGTTGTGATAGGGTGGAAATAGAACACTTTTTGCACTTCTGAATTTATCAGATGAATCATCAAGAAATTCAACACAAAAATTGACTACTTTGTCTCATCTGAAACAACTGTTGTTTAGTATGTCAAATGAGCTTCTTCAATGTCCCCTAAGAAATCCTAGCAAAAATATTGCTTTAAAGGTCAAATTTAGGTTTGATCCCTCTACTATGCTCATATTTAGATTTTATACTTGTCTTTTATTTTTTTTTGGTTTGACCAAGGTATCTTTTATGCCCGATTTACAATCCATGAAAACTAATCCTTTTAGGATTTACTATTGCCTCTTCCAACGGTGTCACTTTTAGAGTTCGAACCTAAGTTCATGAAATTGGAAGTGCAATGACCACAACCCCAACACTTGTTAGTATCCCTATATTTTAATTTAGCATAATTAGTATTATTTTTATAATTCCATCATTAATCTAAGTAGTTAACAAAATTAACTATTTTAATTAATGCGAACATAAATTTTTCTTAAAATACCTTTCTCATTTGTCATGCTAAAATGTTTGGTATTAGACAGATGTTTCAAAGAAAAATCTATGTTTTTAGTTAAACACTTTGGAGTAAATAATTACATCATAAAACTAGATAAAGATTAAATTTCAAATTTAAACATAATAGAAGGATTAAAAACAAAATTTAACCTATTTCAAATTAGTATAATCATACATTGTTGAAATTTATATATATATACATGCATGATTGAGATATTTACCCACTTAATTAGGGTTCTTTCATTATTCTTTTGCCCATAGTGTACTGATTAAGGTGATTGAGCTTGTCATCACAATGGTTTTCAGCATTTATCTATAAAAACAATTAATAAACATTATTATTATTCAAATAATTTTTCCCAATATCTGTCTAAATTTCTTTTTTGGGATCTTTTTAGATTTGGAACAAATCCTAAAGCTTTTTTCTTCACAGGTGAGCTCTTGAGTTCAATATCCCGATGACTATCAAAATCTTTCATATGAGGATCTGAAGGAGTTCAAAGAGTGAGTTCTTCAGCTGCTATATTTTATTTATTTCTTTTGTTTGTTGTAGATCATATTCATGTTTCAATTAGATAACATG
Source organism: Gossypium hirsutum (assembly GCF_007990345.1). Classification (NCBI taxonomy): domain Eukaryota; kingdom Viridiplantae; phylum Streptophyta; class Magnoliopsida; order Malvales; family Malvaceae; genus Gossypium; species Gossypium hirsutum. Next base: position 67,024,548 of record NC_053436.1, on the reverse strand, counting down.
AAGTTTGCTTCTGGACATTTTTTCTCTTATATCTGAATCACTAAGCCCTTATCAAATTGTTAGAGTAGGTGACTTGATAATTCATTTTTTCTATACTGATATGCTGAAATTATCTTTTGTATGTAAAGGTTGTTAAATTAGTTTGTTTTCCTTTCTTTTTCTTTTTATTTTTATTTTTAAAGATATGTTTTGGCTTTGATGAAATTATCATTTATTATTTTCTTTAATTACAATATAAACTTATTCATAATGTCTGTCTTTTCTTCACGACTCCAGTAGCCCGGTAATAGAGGGTTTTAATAGAAATCTAAATTTCAAAGTTGAAATGGTGCATGGCATTGTCATGCTAAGAATGCTTCTGTGATTATAATAATAGTGGAATAGTGGAATAGTGTAATTGCGTATAGTGTAATAGTGGAATTTTTTGATTGGGCAGTATCAGACCAGCAATAGGAAAAAGAGCCGAAGCTTTCAACTGCTTTATCAGTTACCACTCGAGATCTAAGAAAGAGAAAGAAAAACTACAAATACTACTCAAATACACAGAAAGGCTAGATAAGTCGAAGGTTAGTTAATCTTTTACTTTCTTTTTTTCTTTCGTTTTTTAAATTACTATTCTTGTTTATCCTTAGATTAATTTTTAATGGATCATGCTTTTAACTTATTCTGTTTATCATTGGATTATTTTTTAAATTTGTTTATGCTGTTTATCGTCAGAGACTTGTTATGCTGTCGATGAACTGTTTGTCATTATTTTCCTCTACAATACATAGATATAATAATACCCAAATTTACAAGTGATCAAGTACAGAACTTGTTATGCTGTTATGCTATCGGCCTTGAGATTAATTCTGTAGAAGGGATCATTTCTGCTCAATTTTTAACCTTTTAATTTGTGATTTAATATTTCTATATTTCTATCACGATTTTTATTAAATTATTAAATATTATTGAAATATTCTCGTCCGTTTTATCACATATATTATCATTCTTTTATCATTTAAATTAAAATTTTTATTCAAAATAAATCATAACTTTTAAGCATAAACTTGCCGTTACCAAAAGAACAATGTTTACTTAAATTAATAAATGCAAATTAAAAGAAAGACTTAGCAAGTTTAATATCATTAATTTAAATATTTTATTTTGTTTTTATATTACCTAATTTTTAAATTAACAAATTAATAAATGCAAATTAAAAGAAAGACTTAACAAGTTTAATATCATTAATTTAAATATTTTATTTTATTTTTAAATTACCTAATTTTTAAATTAACAAATTAATAAATGCAAATTAAAAGAAAGACTTAACAATGTTTAAAATATTTTGTCTACTTTTATTTTATTTTTAAATTACCTAATTAAATTAAATTGTATTTAAAGTTTTATTTCATTTTAATCACGAATTTTTTTTGTCAAATTTTATTTTATTTTTAAATTACCTAATTAAATTAAATTGTATTTAAATTTTTATTTTATTTTATTTTATTTTAATCAGGAAAAAACTTGTCTACTTTTATTTTATTTTTAAATTACCTAATTAAATTAAATTGTATTTAAAGTTTTATTTTATTTTATTTTATTTTAATCACGAAAAAAACCTTTGTCTACTTTTATTTTATTTTTAAATTGTCTAATTAAAGTAAATTGTATTTAAAGTTTCATTTTATTTTATTTTAATCAGGAAAAAACTTTTGTCTACTTTTATTTTATTTTTAAATTACCTAAATAAATTAAATTATATTTAAAGTTTTATTTTATTTTATTTTAATCACGAAAAAACTTGTAAATAATTAACCATGTGACTCAATAAAAAATAACCATAATTGAGCACACATGATAGACATAATTCAAAATAAATAATTAACTCTAAACTTGTAAATTTATTCTAATAACCAATTCTTCACTTCCCATGTGTTTTCCCATCAACACAATCACAATCCCATCAACAAAAATATATATCATATTTTACATAATTTACATAACTTACATAATACATAAATATATATCATATCTTACATAATTTACATAATTTGGATAACTTACATAATTTACATAACTTACATAATACATAAATATATATCATATCAAAACTTACATAACTTAATTAGAATTATAAATAAACAACTTACCCGTGTAATTTATTGTCAACTTTAGAATTCAAAAACTACGAAATGGATAGGAGTTGGATGAAATTGTCAAGGGTAAGCAAAGCCTATCGAAATGGAGTACAAAATTTTCTGAATTTTGCATTTTAAAATGCAAGCCAAGAGAATATGGTTCTTTGCCCGTGTAAGAAGTGTGGCAACATCAATTGGCATATTCATGAAGTTGTCTACGAACATCTAATTGTTGATGGCTTTATTCGGGGGTATAAAAAATAGATTTTCCATGGAGAGTGTACATCTACTAGAACTTCTTCAATGATTAATCCGACTTATCCTGATACTGATTACCACCAGTATGTTATACAAGATGACATGGAAGGTATGTTGCGGGATACATTTAATATGCACAGTCATGGTGATCAATCGTTTCCACCTGACTTTATTACATCCGATGATTGTAATATTGGTGGAAATGTTTTTTGCAAAATGGGAACAAGTGCACCTGATGAGGAGCCAAATGAAGAAGCGGCAAAGTTCTACAATTTACTTAATGAAATGAACGAAGAGCTTTACGAGGGATCAAAATATTCGAAATTGTCCTTCTGCATTCATTTATTTCACTTAAAATGTTTGGGAGGGTGGACTAGAAACTCTTTTACAATGCTGCTAGAGTTTCTGAGAGAGATGTTTCCTTTTGCAAAAATCCCCCAATCTTGTCAAGATATGAAGAGACTAATAAAATATTTGGGCCTTGGGTACGACAAAATTCATAGTTGCCCAAATGACTGCATGTTGTACTTGGGTGATCAGAAGAACCAACAGTGTTGTAATGTTTGCGGTAAGTCTCGTTGGATGAATGGGAATACAGAAGATGTGAATGCGGATGAAGGTGGGGCATAGTTAAGAAAGAAGCCAGTCAAGGTTTTGCGATATTTTTCCCTAATACCAAGACTTCAAAGGCTTTTCATGTCATCAAAGACGGCCGAATCTATGAGGTGGCATAATGATCAACGGACCGATGATGGATTATTAAAACATCCTGCGGATTCTTTAGCTTGGAAATCATTTGACAGTAAATTTCCAAGCTTTGCAAGCGATCCTCGAAATGTGAGGCTTGGGCTAGCAGCTGACGGCTTTAATCCATTTAAAATCATGAGTACTTCGTATAGTACTTGGCCTATAGTGCTTGTTCGTTACAATTTGCCTCCATGGATTTGCATGAAGCAATCTTCATTTATTTTACCAATGATTATTCCTGGAGAAAAAGGTCCCGGAAATGATATTGACATCTATTTGAAGCCACTTATTGAAGAGTTAAAACAATTATGGTCTGGTGTTGAGACATATGATGTATTGAGAAAGAAGAACTTTAATTTATGTGCAGCTTTGTTGTGGACAATTAATGATTTTCTGGCTTATGCTAATTTATCGGGTTAGAGTACTAAAGGACATTATGCTTGTCCTTGTTGTGCTGCGTAAACTTGTTCGAAGTGGTTGTACAATGGGCAGAAGTTCTCTTACATGGGCCATCATCGGTGGTTAGATGGAAATCATAAATTTAGATTTCAGAGGACTCTATTTGACGATACTGAAGAGTACAGAGGAGCTCTTGAGCAGACCATTGGATTTGAAATCTTGTTTATGTTAAAAGATATCAACTTTAGTTATGGGAAGATGAATCAACCACCTAGCACACAAACAAAGAGAAAATTGAGGGATGAATCTAATGATGAATCGACAAAGAGGATGATCCTAATGAGGCGGATTTGTGGAAAAAAATGAGTATTTTTTTTGAGTTGCCTTATTGGGAGCACAACATTTTACACCACAATCTTGATATCATAATTGGGACAATTTTGAATGCGAGAACATAATTGGGACAATTTTGAATGTTGATGGAAAATCAAAAGACAATCTTCAGAGTCAAATTGATTTAGTTGACATGAGAATTCGGCGTGATCTTCATCCTCAAGTACTTCCAAATGGGAAGTATCGGTTGCCGCCTTCTATTTTTTCAATTTCAAAGGAAGAGAAAGAAGTGTTCTGCATGGTGTTGAAGGATATAAAGGTCCCAGATGAGTATGCGTCAAATATATATCGATGTGTGAGTCTTAAAGATCGAAGATTATATTCATTAAAATCACATGATTACCACATCTTGATGCAAGATTTACTCCCAGCTGCTTTATGGTGCTGTATGTCAAAAAAATGTGACGTCCTGTATAATTCAACTATCCAATATAATGAAAGCTATTTGTGGCAAAGTTTTGGATGTTGAAGAACTTGAGAAAGTACAGGATGGAGCTGCTTTGACTTTATGCAATTTGGAGAAGATCTTTCCACCTTCCTTCTTCACTATTATGGTGCACTTGGTAATCCATCTACCTCACGAAGCAATACTTGGTGGACCGGTTTTTTATCGATGAATGCATCATATAGAAAGGTGCTAATTTATTTGTCAAATATTCATTCATTCACCTCTATACATTTAGTTATAGCTTTTGATAAATATTGTATATCGTGTTTAGGTTCCTAAGCAAATTGAAGTCGTATTGTCGCAATAAGCGTTATTCAAAAGGATCAATTGCTGAAGGCTACTTGGCAAAGGAATACATGTAAGGCCCTCGTACCCGAGACCATCGCCGGAGTCGAGCACGAAGTGTTACTAAGCTTAATTCATCAATTAAACAACTTAAGCAACTTATTACCAACCATGCATGACAACCAAGCATATGCACATCACCAATATCAAACATAACATAAATAACTAGATTTATAAATCAGAATCATTAGCTCACTAAAGACCAATATATTTGGCCAAATTATAATAACACATGTTATAAAATTAGGTCCCTATACATGCCACTCACTTGATAATTCTAGCATATGTGTTTATACTGTCAAGGTGTTGGCTTGATAGTGTGATGCTGCCTCCGACGGTCTCTAACCCTGAGCTAACCTGACAACACTAAAAGAAATGGAAAGGAGGGGGTAAGCTTTATGCTTAGTAAGCTCACGTGAAATAATAATAAGCAATTTACTAACATGCTTCCCACAATAAAACTAACTCATTAGTACATTTACACATGTTCTGGTTAAGCTATTTTCTTGAGTAATAGTCACTAAATCATTTATATCTAGAGCTATGGAACTCCAAATTAAGATCCGTAAATTTTCCCAAAAACTAGACTCATATATATTTCTACCATAAAATTTTCAGAATTTTTGGTCCAGCCAATAAGTACAGTTTGTTATTCAAAGTATCCCCTGTTTTGCTGTTTAACAGCTTCGACCTTTCTTCACTAAAATTTATTTATCTCATATTACAAAACTCGGATGATGTTCTTGTTTGTTTTTATAACAATTATACTCATCCAAGATTATAGGCATATAAATTATACCCCAAAATTATTTTTATATAATTATTAACAATTTTTCCAAGTTAGAACAAGGGATCTCGAATTCATTCAGACACTGTCTCACAAAAATTCAAATATCACATAATATGGAACTCTTTTGCTTCCCCTGTTTCTTTTATGTGAAAATAGACTCAATAAAATTTAATTACATATTTTATTTGAAATTTAATTCAACTTCCACAATTTTTGGTAAATTTTCAAATTCATGCACTGCTGCTGTCCAATACTGTTTTACTACTAAAGTTCACTTTTGCACAATTTCACTTAATCCATTCCATTTTACCGAGGTTCGCTTAAATATCGAGCATATTGCTCATAAATTTAAATAAAAATATACTTGCACTTGTTCATCACATAATCACTTTCACATTTATTTTCACTTAATCGATTTCCCGTTGAACTCATCGAAATAATAACAGATACACAATTGCCTGCACATTTTCTCATTTCCACACTTGTAGCCGAAGCTATCTGGTATGCATAGTAGCCTGCACTTAGTAGTACACATGCGACCAATTATCCGGTACACGTAGTAGCCTGCACTTAGTACTACACACGTGATCAAAGTTATCAGGTACGCATAGTAGCCTGCACTTAGTACTACACATGCGACCAACAATTTGGTACACGTAGTAGCCTACACTTAGTACTACACACGTGACCTCACAATAGCTCATTTGTATCGTTTCTATTCCGAAGGTTCAATCGGGGAATTCCTCACTTTTCAACATTTTATTAAATTGTCCGTAATCAATTTAAATTCATAATTTACATCGAATAACCATTTGATAGGCAGCCACATTTCATATGAATCAAAATATATTAACATAAAAAGAATCGATAGATTATTTATATACGAACTTACTTGAAGTGTCGATCTCACTATCCATAGTACCAATTGTCCATTCATAGTATAATAAGACACAACTCAAATAGCAAATCAGCTTTTAAGAATTTACATAACATATATCACATATTTCATATATCACTTCTCATGTACCATCATTTTCTTGCATTCAATGTAACATTCTTTCATGTCATATTTCCACATCATAAACACCATTCCATCAACTTTTCCAATATATTAAATCATACAATATATGCAATAATAGTAAGAAATATAATTCAAATATAACATTGTATTATTATTATTATCATACGAACTTACCTCGATAAAAAATATTAGCAATCGAGCCTATTCCTTGTAAACTTTGTTTTTCCCTCGATCACGACTTAAATCTCGTTTCTCTTGATCTATAATACCAAATTAATTTATTTAATACATACATTCATCAAAACAGCCTTTAATACGAAGTTTGGCAAAATTACCATTTTGCCCATAAATTTTTGCATAATTACACTTTTGCCCCTAGGCTCGAGAATTAAACTTCATCCCTTATTCGTATGTTTTATGACATGCTGATCATTTTCCCTTCTATGACAACATCAAATTCTCACTCTAATATGCACTTATGACTATTAGGTATTTTTACCGATTAAGCCCTTTTACTCGTTTTCACTTAAAACCGAGTAGCACAAGTTGTCTAACATAATTTAAAACCTCATATTCTATCATAAAACACCAAAATACACAAAATTCACCTATGGGTATTTTTCCAAATACGAACCCTAGGTTGAATTATTGCTAGCATAAGCTTAATCAAGTTACCGGGATTCCAAAAACGTAAAGAACTTGAAAAACGGGGCTAGAATGGACTTACTATTGAGCTTGGAAAGCTTGAAAACCCTAGCCATGGCTTCCCCCATGCTAATTTCGGCCTCCATATGGAGAAGATGACCATTTTGTGTTATTTTTCCCATTTCAGTTCATTTAATATACAAATGACCAAAATGACCAAAATGCCCTTACTACTAAACTTTCAAAAAAATTCCATCCATGTCCAATTTTTGTCCACAAACTTCAAAATGGTCTAATTACCATTTAAGGACCTTTGATTTAAAAACTCATAACAATTAAACACTTCTAACATGTAAAAC